>NC_044918.1:26604315-26606973 GCF_003576645.1 Ipomoea triloba | reverse complement strand
TCCTTGCGGGTGTGAATGGTGGTTGCTTAGCATTCTTTTGCTAATGGTTCTTTGTGTGTTTTCCAGGTATGGAGTAGTTATGCGAGAGCGCGCTAGAGCTTTCCTTATGAGGATGTTTAGCCTTAGTTTACCTTGTTTAGACTTTGGTTTTGGCCTGTGTGCCTTGAGATATTATTAGCATACTCTGGATTAGTGGTTTGAGTACTTTCGATGATTGTGGATTATGTTTTAAGAATTTTATCTTGGTTTATATCTATGACAGCTTAGTCCGTTTTATGATTAGCCTGTGCATCTAGGCTGTGTTATACCTAGATGTGGCATGACGCCCCTTAGGTTTTAAATCGCTTCCGCTATGTTTTCGTTTGATGGTTGAGATTGGCAGCTGTTGTGTTAAGCTTTAGCTATCTCAGCCGGTGTGAGGTTGGGGGTGTCACAGTTGGTATCAGAGCCTGTGTCGAGGTCTGAGTAGAGATCCTAGGGTTGAACTTTTGAGACTCTAGGACTTGATCAGTAGGAATTAAGATGTTTGAGGATCCTAGGATGTGTGAATTCTAGGAATCGCGGTGAGGACACGCCTTGTTTGTTTATATTATATGTGCTTTGTTAACCTTGTTGTCTGCAGCTTGCGGCTCATCTACTCGGTAAGTCTTAATCGCTTTTGGTTAAGTTGCTTCGTTTTAGTTTTGCCTAGGAGCCTGCCTTAGATTAGGAATAAGTAGTTATTTGATGCGGAACGATGGATAGCACCGTATGCGTCTAAGCAATCAGAAGATCGGGCGGCTCGTCAAAGAAGACTAATCCACTCGCAGCTTGGAGTCATCGACAGCAATCTACGTTCTTCGGGAATGGCGTCTTCACGTGTGAAGCGTCGTCGGCAAGATCTTCGTTCACCTCAAGACTTGAAGAACACGTTTCGTGCAGTTGAAGTTCGTTGCAAGGCGAAGAAAGCGATAGGAACTCGAAGACTGAAGACTCGAAGACTCTCGGCTATGAGAGAACGGCGCGAGCAAATGCCGACGCGTCAAGGAAGAGTTAAAGCACGCCAAGTAGGAGCTTTCAGGTCGGCCATAAGGAGTCTCGTGCAAGCACTCTAAGGAAGGAACCTCGGTGGCAAGAAATAAATAAAGGAATAAACTAAGCAAGATAGTAAACGACCGAATCAACCGCATATCAAGACCAACCGAAGTGAACCTAAAGGCTAGCTCAATCCCCGAATTTCTTTCCAAAGTGGAGTTGGCCCGTAGTGCTAATGAAGTTCCGTAGAAGACTTAATCTACCGAGCAAGTAAGCAAAGGCGCCCTTGATCGTGTTAAACGTAAAGATTAAAGTTGAGAGCTACGTTCCACTACCCCAGATGACCAACAAGAAGAACCAATGAAGAGTGGAGAAACAAGTTGATACGTGTTCGTGCTATCGACCTGCAAGAATCGCAAGAAGAACACCAAGACTTGACCGAACCATCTTACAACGAAGATTGCCAATCGAATAAATAAAGGACTTCTCGTAGAACCCTGAACGATCAAAAGGAGCAAGAATTCTAGATGCTAAAGAAGGTGCACGCGTTACGATGGCTTAGGACCTCGATGTTTCAAAGTATAAGAAATTAAACTCGGTTTCTAAAGATCACCAATAATCGTACGCAAATCTCCTTTCAAGATCAAGCGATACGTTCCTAATTAATCTTACCCTTCTCGTGAAGCTTCCCCGAGAATCTCTCGTTCTGCACCAATCAGTCATCAGCGATCCATCGCCTTCGACTTCTCCTGGGGTGGCAAAGGTTGTGCGTGTCGTACCTTACGAAGTAGAGCTTATCCGAACTGTAGACCCACGTTGCGTAGGAAGCAAGGTCAAGATCTGTCAATCAGTCAGAGTGTCGTGGTCAAATCGTCAAGCTGTGGAAACCGCTTAGAGTTGAGAAACTCCTTATTCTTCTTAAATCTGAATTCCTCTTTCATCCTTGAAATCCCAATTATCCTTTTGTTGAGAAATCCCTTCTATATGTTCTAATCATTATTCACATCTCTTGTGGGAAACTAAATTCTTCTTTATTTCTTGAGACTCCAAATGCCTTTTGTTGAAACATCCCTCCCATTGATTCTAGACCTCATTGCTATCGTCCCTTGAAACCGAATTTCTCTCATTCCATTGGAAATTGTATATCCTTTCGTTGAGACATCCCTTCAGTTTATTTTAAATCTCATTCTTATCTCCTTCCAAGATTGAATTTCTTTCTTCCCTTTGGAAAATTGCATACCCTATCGTTGAAAATCATTTATGTCTTTTCAAACCTCATTCCTAATTCTTCTTGGAACCTGATTCCCTCCTTTTCCTTGAATAAGCTGGATACCCTATCGTTGAAAAACTCTTTCCGCGTTTTCAATCTCGTTCCTATCTTTTCTCAAATCCGAGTTCTTTTCATCTCTCTTCTTTGTTGAAAGAACTAGATATTTCCTCGGTTGTAAAATCTCTTTTATCTTTCAAACGTTACTATTGTTTGCTTCTTGAAAATATCTTGTGCAAGGTGACAACCTTATTTCCTAAGTTGTAACCTTGGTAACCTTTGATTCTAATCTTAACCTACGTTGTCCTTGAATCTTGAACCCTAAACCTTTCATTCTTTTTCCTTGTTGGATCAACGTTTTTCTTAATGAGCATGCC
>NC_044918.1:26564181-26603306 GCF_003576645.1 Ipomoea triloba | reverse complement strand
CGCCATTTTCCTCTCAAATTCCCTAAGAATTCATCTTCATTTTCCCTACAAGATTTCAAGTAAAGGTTGCTCTTTTAAGCTTGGTTGGGAGTGGGTAAGTGCATCTATCCTAGAATCCATCTTGCATTTTGTGTTTTAGATAGTCTTTTTACATAATCTTATAAGTGTTCTTTTGGGGTTCTTTGGGAAAAAGATGATCAAGGTGAAGGTGGGGCTTTGTGAGCTAGCAAAAGGCTTGTTGGAATAGGAAAAGCTCTTTGAGGTAACCATCCATGTCCATCAAATCTATTTTATTCACCTATTCTATATATAATGATCTTGGTGTTGGAAATCCTGAAATTTCTTGTTATTTGGCCTATTTCTTGGATGTATTTTGTTGGTTTTCATCTTGATCATTTGTCTTGTGTTGTATGATCAATGATGTTATGGATTTCCCTATTTTTGGACTCTAAGTGGGATGAAATGTGAGTGTATTTGGTCTGATTTTGTATTCTGGAAGTGGGATTTGTTGATCTGGGTTGAACTGTCTCTGGAAGGGATTTGGGTTGGCCTTGCGGAAGACCTGAACGGCACAATGTAACCCGCGAGGGCGATCCGCAAGGTGGCGACGGTTGGCTTGGGCGGAGGAGGGTGGTCCGCCGAGGGAGGCCGTCTCCTTCTCGCGGAGGAGACTGGCGGAAGGCAGTGATCCGTGAGAGTGTTCCGCAAGTTCACTGGGAGTTGATTTCCAGTGAACGGTTTCGCTGTTGTTGTTGTCTGTTGTTCTCCTTTGTTCTGATTATTTGTTGGATTGTTTTGTTGGGTATTTTACCATGTCTTTGGAGTATTTATTCATGTCACTTATTGGGTATTTTATACCTTAGCTTGGAGTATTGATTCATGTCTTTGGTTTCCATTTTTGGTATTCTTGATCTATTGATCCTTTGATTCATTATCTGGGAGTTGGTTTGTGTTCATATTTGAGATGAACACTTTGTTTTGGTTGCTTTGAGTGATGTGGGAGTATGAGGTTGTGATGGTGGTTTGGTTGAGGTTGTTGGTGGTTGTTGGCTACTATTGACTGTGCTACTATTGACTGTGCTACTATTGATTTCTGACTTTGGACTTCGGTCCCTGTGATTGGGTTGATTACCCCTGTGATTGGACTTCGGTCCCTGTGATTGGACTGTCGGTCCCTGTGATTGGACTTCGGTCTCTGTGATTGGACTTCGGTCCCTGTGATTGGGCTCATCACCCCTGTGTACCGGTTTTCCGGGTTTGGCTCTTGACCACTGACTTTGGGTTGGTCACCCCTGTGTACCGGTTTTTCCGGGATTGACTCTTGACTCCTGACTTCTGACTATGTGGTTTGACTTGGTTTGGTGGTTGGGTTGACTTGGTTTGGAGGTTGGAGTTGGGGTTCCTTCTTGGTCCGTTTTGTGAGCTCTTTATGCTAATTCGGTCGATACCTTATGGATCTCGGTTATGGTTCGTTATTGCATTATGCTTTGTTGTTGGCTATTGGCTTTGTTTGACTGAGTCTTGGTTTGTGATTCGTTCAGCTTATTATTGTTGAGTATCGTTTTCAACTACTGAACAGTTCGTTGGTGTTTATATTCTATATGGGTGTGTAAACCTATTTACAAGCTTATGTATATCTATACTTCCTTGCGGGTGTGAATGGTGGTTGCTTAGCATTCTTTTGCTAATGGTTCTTTGTGTGTTTTCCAGGTATGGAGTAGTTATGCGAGAGCGCGCTAGAGCTTTCCTTATGAGGATGTTTAGCCTTAGTTTACCTTGTTTAGACTTTGGTTTTGGCCTGTGTGCCTTGAGATATTATTAGCATACTCTGGATTAGTGGTTTGAGTACTTTCGATGATTGTGGATTATGTTTTGAGAATTTTATCTTGGTTTATATCTATGACAGCTTAGTCCGTTTTATGATTAGCCTGTGCATCTAGGTTGTGTTATACCTAGATGTGGCATGACGCCCCTTAGGTTTTAAATCGCTTCCGCTATGTTTTCGTTTGATGGTTGAGATTGGCAGCTGTTGTGTTAAGCTTTAGCTATCTCAGCCGGTGTGAGGTTGGGGGTGTCACAACAAGCCAAATAAAGACCTAGTTGATCTTAGCATGCAGTTTTAGAGTGATCTATGTGAGTATGAAGGACATGTCTATGGGAGTTCATCTTAAGCCAAGTCTTGCATAATCTCAACTGAGTACATGTGCATACAGGGTTTTAATCTACCTAATTTCGGGTGCCCGGTTATTGGCCTTAGAGGGGAACTCACTTGTGATTCTGAGATGATTCTTGAAGCAGGTTAGGTTGTACAAGTTGGTTGGTGGAATGATTGGTGGTGCAGAAAGGAAGTGTGATCAATTGCAGTGTCTGGAGGGTGGATTATCGTGGGAAATTGCTTGAGGACAAGCAAAAGTTCTAGTGTGGGGGAGTTATATCTACTATTTTGTACAATAATTCACCCCTTATTTGAGTTGTTTTTATGCATATTTTCTTTATCCTAATGAAATTAAGAATTGTGTGTGTGTTATATTATCCCAAGAGTTGAATTATCCACAAGGAGCAGCAAATGAAGAATTTTGGAGCAGTTTGGACAAGTTTTGGAAGAAAAGGAAATTACCAAGAAGGAAAGGAAACAAGAATAAGAATTGGAAAAGAATTGGAAGTTGCCTAATGGGCCAAGGCCCATCTATCTCCTATATATTCTACATATTCTCTACAAGTTAAGGAGTTCCCTTACAGAGTTCTAAACTGTAACACCCCGGACCGGCTTGGCTTGCCGTACATCCGGAGGAGTTACCGCCACACCTAGAACGAGTTCTATCTTCTTTTGATAGACCCCACTCTAGGTGCACAGGCTAAACAGAAACTTTTACTTAACAACAACAACCACCCATCATAAAATAATATATATATATATATATATCTACATTTATATATACATAAGTTTGCCCATCGGGCCAAAATATAAGTTAAGGGTTATCCACGACCCGACTAGTTGAGTTAGCCACCACTAAGGCTACAAAAGGCATTTACACAAAAGAATCTTTCCCAAAGCATCTCCCAAGACGTAATACCTAGTCTATCCAGTGGTACACCGGACCTGTGAACTCGCCCCAGACTAAATGCCACTCCCCTTCAAATCATGTGAAATGGTCTAGGAAGCGAGAGGTGGCGTTAACCATGAACCATTCGTCCAAATACTCTGGTGAACCGGGGTTCCATGGGTAGGGGTAATGCACGATAAACTCTAATGGGTCACTTCCGGTCAACACCTCAAGGGGATAAAAACCATAGGAGGCCTGAACATCTGGGCCATCTTGGACAGAAGGAAAACTATATGCAACTGGAGAGCTGGCTGGAGCGAGCGGAGCATAACCCGGCGCATAAGGGTCGGTACCTATCATCAGCTGTACATAATCATCGTAATCCATGCCATAACACTCATAGTCCGGCGAACTTGGAGAGTTCGCCGCACTACAAGAACTTACGCTAGATTGCATCTGTAGGTAACACAATGAAGTGTAGTTAGCGCGACGGCTAAGTAAGGGGATCCGTGGGTCACCCAAAATTAAATAAAGGTTTTACAAAGCAGGCATTTAAAAACCTTTATTACCCTTACTCTACATTGATACTTTACCTGCAAACGAGTCATCAAGTATAGTTTGCACAAGTAATAAATAAGAATTGAAAAACAGTCTAGGTTCTTTTGATAAGTAATTGCTTACCAAGAAATGTATTATTCGACGCAAGTAGTGGAAAATTATGAACTTCACGTTTAATCACAATCATGTACTTGAAAAATCTTCCTCACAGGGAAATTCCACCAACTTTTATCTCAAAGAGGGTTCACCGACACCCTTTTTCGCTTAAACAATCATCGCATCCCACTTTAGCGTAGCTACAGAGTAACTACTTTTCATACAAAATTTTCCACTTAGTTTCTTTGTAGAAAGCGTGAGGCCTTTAGAGTATTCTCTTAACTCCCTCTCTGACCACTTGGATCATCGAACTCGGGTTCAGTGGTCATCCCCCGGTCTAACACTGATCCCCTGGACATAAGGTTCGTTAGAATGATCCCTAGCTGGCCCTACTAGGTCCATAAAAACGACACCTACCCGGACTTCCTAGAGTAACTATACTTTAAGTGTGCACACCCCCGCAGGAATTCCTCATCCTAACGAGTATAGTACTCGGCGAATAGACTTTGCCCTTCAGTATGAATGATAATACTATATAGCAACCTTGGGCAAGGGCACTTTAAGCCACCCGAAGGCTAATCAAGGTCCTCCTCAACTTTACTAGAAACTAAGAGTTTGAAAACATTTTTTTTTCCTTCTTCCTCATCTTCCTTGAGTCAAAATCACTTTTTGGACGTATTCAACAAAATCAAGTCCCAACTTGAAATCAATCAACACTCTTAACCTAGTCCAAAAGTTTTGTTTCTCAAAACATTTTGATAGTACACTAATTACCATACACTGTGGTAATAAAGTGTAACTATCCCACAATTTCCATCATCACATTACATATGTACATAACACTACATATATGTATATATGCATACAACATAACACCTCACACATTTATGCATACTTACATAAGGTACACATACTATATATACATAGTATAAATTTCCCATAATACTCATACATATATGTATACACGGTTAACATACATACCATATATATACATAATACAACACCTTATATTACTTATACATACATACATAATACGCATATAATATAGATTATTATACTTACACGTACGTACATACACTATATAATATACATAGTATTTCTAATTTAGATATTTAGGCACATTAACAATCACCTTTCACCAACACGACATTTTGTACATATATATTATGTAAAATACAATTACATATATATTATACATACAAACATGTACACAATAATTTCACCTAAAACTCATCATATTTCAAATAAACTATCAATTATCTAATTTTAAGTGACCTTAACCTACTTAAGGGATTCCTTACCTTTCGGGAGTGTACTAACACCGTAGGAGGAATCTTGAATCTTTTCCCCAAATTTTTCACTCAAAACCCTAAGAGAAATTTAACATTATAGCAACAATTATTAAGAAACTATACTTAGATTCAAGATCTAGGATGGAAAATAAAGCTTTCTACCGAATAAAATTAAAGTTTTACCAAATAGCTTAAGACTTGTGAAGAAGATTTTAGCTATGGAAGGTAGAGCTCTAAGGAAGAAGATGATGATTTCTCTCTCTATTCTCTTCTTTGTGATTTCGGCCAAATGAGGGAAAAATGGGAAAAGAATGCTTTATAATTCTACTCCTCACATGGTTGACTATTCTTACCTAAACATGTGGTAAAAATTGTGACAAGTGTCACTTGCTTGTGGTTAAGTTTTGAAAAATATCTTAGCTAGACTGACCGGGATTAAAATAGATGAATTCTCGGTAGAAAATAATCTAGATAGAATAATTTTTGAAACCAAAATTATCCCGGACTAAATCTCAAAATTGGGCAAGGTTCGGTACACCGCGAAATACAGCGATGCTACGATCAAAATAAATTTTCACTGCTACGGGCTAATTTAATTAAATAGGAAATTCAAGGTTAATAGTATGGTGCCTAATAACCCACTTCCTAGGACAAACGGGATAGAACACATACTCCTAAAATTTTTATGGTTCGTGACCGGTACGTATGATCGCAGCTTATTGACAACGATCGAGCATGCCAATGCCTCAGAATAAAATAAAATTTAAACCTTCCCCTTTCTTTTTTTTTTTCAAAATTAGGAACTTTTAGTAGAAAATATTTCGGGGTATTACATAAACCCTAGTTAGTTTTATTCTCTTTATATTTCCCTAGCATAGTTTAGATTAGATTATTTAATTTCAAGCTTGGAATCTTGGATTGAAGTTGGATTTGTTCTTTATCAGTTAAGTTCTCTTATTCCTTTATTTACTTTCTTCTCAGATTTCTTGCAATGTTGATGGTTATTTATTATTGCTTTGTTTTGTTTACTTCAATCATGCGTGAGTAGTTCGCTTATGGGTTTGGATTAGGGTGTTAATCTTGATGTTCAATTTATGATAATTGTATAAAGGGATTGAATCTTTTACCCAGGGTTTATGTTGAGTTGGGGATTTCTTTCTACTTGTTATTGATTGGTGGCCACAATTAATTGCTAGTCTGGGAGAGGGATTCATTACAACGAAAGTTGGATGGAGACCTCGAGCCTTACCAATTTCAACCTAATTTTCCTACTATGAAAATAGAGATAATTTTGGGGGCTTACAATGCTTAGGTGCTTAAGATTATAATTGATGCATCAAGACAGTGGGGCAATTGCAGCCTAATTCGGCTTATTGATTACGAAAGTAGCTGAGTTGAATTCTTTTGTGCATTGCCCATAAATCCCTGGATTAGTTATTCTTTCCCTAATTTTGAGATTGTTAGAACATCAAGGTTACAATCCCCTAATCTGGCCCATACCTTTATCATACAGTTTACACCTTAGTCTATTGCTTTCTTTTAATTCACATCTTTCAGTTTTAGTTGCTTGGATTCTATTAAATTCATATACTCTAGTGCCTGGTAATTCATACAATCACGTGTCATAACCCCAATCCTCAGCGGAACGACATAACACACCCATATTTTCACTCCCATTTATACTTCATCAACAAGTTGCGGGAAGGATCGCCGGTGAGCTGGAGCAGAATCCTTACATTTTGATCCCATGGTTAGCGAGCGTGAGTTTGGAGCGAGAAGAGGTGAGCAAATATGGAAATGACGTCGTTATTTGTAGGAGGAGGATTGCCTTGAAAAGGACAAACCGGTAGTTGCACTCGAGTGACTGTAGTTAAGGTGATGTGACAGTGTCAGAAGCTCGTTGTCCAAGAGAAGATAAGGATCGCAGGTAGTTAATGCGTCAGACTTGACCAATGATGGGACAGGGAGAAGATAGAACCAAAAAGTGGAAGCTCGGGATGGGACGAGTGATGGCTACAAAGGAAGAAAGCTCCAGACCCAATTGTTTGTACTTTTCCGAGTCATACTTTGCGTAACTCAGGAAAGTGAGGGAATGTGGGGGGGGGGGGTAAAAAAAAATTTTCCAAGCAAGCAAAAACGGAAGAGTTAGAGTGCTAGAGGATGGGTTCGTGGTAGAAGCTAAGTTATCAGTACTTTTCCAAGTCGCGCTTCGCATAACTCGAGAAAGTGAAGGAGTAGGGAGTAAAATTCTCTCTAAAGGCCGAAGAAGCAAAAACGTTTCCCCAAGCTGTTCTTTGCTTGCCTAGGAAAAATGAGGGACTAGATGATAGGGAATAGGCTAAGGCTTGGTATTAGAAGCTCGGTATAAATAAAAAGGACGACTAATGAGAAGGGGAGAGAAATGGAGAGAAGAGGGCGGGCTTGAAGGACTCGGAGGAAGGCACAATGGTACGACGAGGGTTGGTCGATGATGAGTCGGTCGACCGAGGATTTTTTATAAGAGGTGACAAGGCAGCTGAAGATCTTAGACTCAAAGTGATTGCTATTGAAACAGTTAATTACCATGAAAGAAGGGACGGGCTAAAGGAGAGGAGTCAGCCCGGACCGATCTAAGGGTCGTGACCGAGGTAAAGAAGGCGGTGTGAGAAAGGCGGTTATAACAGTTTCCTAAAAGGAGTCAGGCGGCGTGAAGCGGAAGATATGGAAGGAAGATTAAAGTAGATTAGGAAAGTGTCCAAATGTAATAAGGAAAGAATTCCTAACTTGAATATGGTAGTTTAGAGTATCCAAAGGGAGAAATCCCTCCTAGCTTGTATAAATAGAGGTGTAAGGCCTTGAAAGAGAGACAGGCAATTTTCTGCACTCAATAGGAAATTTACGATACAACGAGGGCTGAGAAGTCACTCTAATATCTGATCAAGTGTTTAGTGAATTTTCCGGTGGTGTTGGCCTGCCGGTTGACCATCCGTGGTTCATAAAACCAACAGGGGTCACAGGGAGTTGGGGCACCGTGGTTAGGAGTGGGAATAGGTCAGGCCCCTTGTAGGGACCTATGTCTGTGTGTTGGTCCCGGTAGTAGAGATGTGAGTCTAGAAGGGGGGGGGGGAGTTAAATAGACTCACATGGAGTTTTAAAACTTTTTATGAGATCAATCCTTTAGAAGGAATAAACTCGATCAAAGATAAGAACGCAGCGAATAAGACAAGTTATGTCAATTTTAAGTTTACTTTGCACAAAACTTTAGTCTATGAAAATATTAGGTTTAAGAGTGGCATGCAATACAGTACGTAAGAATGAAAAAGAGAGAGAGATAAGTTTTTATAGTGGTTCGGCTGTTAACGAAGCCTACTCCACTCGTCTTCACAACTTGTGAAGGTTTGCACTATTTTCTCCTTAATAGTACAAAACCCATTTACAACGTGCTCCTTTGATCACTAAGCCCGGCAGCCACGTTTGGTTAGGTTTTTCAACTCCTTCAAGGTTTACTCCACCTCTTTCTACTTAACCAAGTAGAGATGGTTGAAAGTGTTTCTCCAACTTGATATTCTTGTGTTTGAACTTCTTGATTTCAACTCTTGAGCTTCACAAGATCTCTTTTATAATCTGGATGGAACTTTTGAGCTTTTGAATATTTTTGACACACTGAGAGTAAAATTGCTTGCTAATGGCTTTTCTCTTTTTCAACCTTGTTCAAGTGAGATGGAACAAGGGTATTTATAGGTGGCAATTTTCAGATCCGTTGGAGGAAACCAAAATTTTCAAACCTGTTGCCCAGTGTGTAATATCCAATGGGTAAAGTTTTAACCTTTTCAGAATGTCAGTACCTTTCTAGCCGTTTGTTCACTTTTATGCAAGGACAATTTGTCTTTTGTCCCACAAAAAGGTGACAATCATTTAATGCTCCTAGGGATTGTTGCCTAGGATCTATTTTGACATTCAGGTTATACCCAACCTCAAGGCAATGGATAAGACAACTATCAGAGAATGTCTAGTGCCTTGGGTACTCGTGAGAATGATTGACCTTATCATTCTCATCATCTCCTCGAATCAATCACCTTTGATTGTTCGGTTTCAAGAGTTCGGCCCTTCCATGCTTCGGCCTAAAACTTTCACATTCTTCAGTCTTCAACTCTTCGTATCTTCAAGTCTTCGTGTCTTCAGTCTTCAACTCTTCGTATCTTCAAGTCTTCGTGTCTTCAGTCTTCAACTCTTCATATCTTCAAGTCTTCGGCTTGAAATCTCTTACTTGAAGTTTTGTTCAGAAAAGATAACAAGTTACCTTTTTAAGAGTAATGACTCGTCTAACAACTAACACTTAGGCAAGGATTCGTCCTTCTAAACCATAAAAGACAAAACAAGAATTGGGGGGTCTCCTCGGGTCTTTGGTATCATCAAAATCAATGGTTCAGGGTTCCTAACACCATGCCTAATTAAGGCCTAGTTAGGCCTAGCTCGTTTAGTAAAAATGTCATGCTAGAGCCAAATTTCAAAGCCTATTAAACTAAACATGCCTAGCCTATATATATATATATAGTCATGATAAGGTGCGGTCGTGCTCTCCCGTGCGGCCGTGCGGTTCACACCACTCAATGTTACGAAATACACCACTCAATGTTAAGAAACACACCACACAAATATGCACTGTGGTGTGTTTCTTAACATTGTGGTGTGTTGCATTGTGTTTCATTTTGGTGTGTTTCTTAACATTAAGTGGTGTATTTCGTAACATTGAGTGGTGTGTGACCGCATGGCCGCACCTGAAATTACTTCTATATATATATACATACATATATATATATATATACATACATACATATATATATATATATATATAATTTATACCTAATATATTTTTATATTTACAATATAACTCCAAGTATATATAATTATCAAACACTAACCCTCCACCTCCAAAATTTCATTCTAAATTATGATTCAACTATAAACATTGTTGCTAATCCTGCTATAAGTGTTCGTATTGTTTAATTTTTTTATTAACTGTTCTTACTGTCATAATATTTAATGAAATGTCGCAACTTAATTATGTGAATTGATTGTTAACTATTTATGATATTATATAGGATAACAAAAAATAATACAATTGAATTTATTTATAAACAAGTTAACGAGTATGCTAAAGTCGTGTTTTTATTTTATTTTATATTTTAATGCTATTATGTTTGCATTGCAGTGATATACTTATGTAATTATGTATTAGTTTTGTATTAGGTATATTTTTTTTAATTATTTAGATATACTTATTAAAGTTTTTAAAAAGTCGTAACATGTAGGCTTTAAATAGGCTCAAAGTAGGACTTACTTTGAATCTTTTTTAATGTTCTAAATATTAAGCAGGCTTTTAAAAAGGCTTTAGGACAGGCCAGGCTAATTGTAGGCTCAGGCTTGAGCCTAACAAAAAGCCTACATACAGGCTCAGGCCCAGGCATAGGCTTTAGATTTTCGTTACAAGCCCAAGCCTAATTTTTTAAAACTCGGCTAGACTCAACCTATTTCCACCCCTAGCTGTGGTTAGGGGAAGAAGGGCCTTTGAGAACCCCAGTCGGGGCAACTGTGGATGGAGGGAGGAGTGATGTTGGGGGATGACGACTGGTCATAAAAGGACGAGGGAAGGGAATGAAGGGGAAAACGTGGTCATGGTAGAAATTTAAAAAAAAAACGTGTTTGGCGGGTTCTGGTTTCCAGACCCGCCCCTCCCAATGAGTGTTCTAAGTTGGAACTATCGTGACATAGGTATCCACAGACAGTTCGTGAGATTCTAGACCTGGTGTTTCCTAAGAAACCCAATTTGATTATTCAAATGGAGACTAAGGTGGATAGGAACCATGCTAAGAGGCTTTGAGTGTTCCTGGGATACGAGGGGTTTTTCTGCGTGGATAGGTTAGGAATAGGTGGGAGCTTAGCCCTTCTTTGGAAAAAGAACAACATAGGCAGTTTGATTAGCTTTTCGAGAAATCATATTAATTTAGAGATTACAGTGCCCAGGGTTTGATAAATGGTGTTTAACCTGCTACTACGGGTTTCCTATGAGGAGTTGAAAAAGGGAGGCTTGGGAGTTTTTGTGCTCTTTGAGGAGTCAATCTGCATTGTTGTGGGTGGTAATTTGGGACTTTAATGATTTGGCTTTCCAATCAGAAAAGAGCCCCCCCCCCCCCGACCCAAGTTACATCCTGAAAGTCTACTACAAGGCTTCAGAGATGCAGTGGCGGTATGGGTTAGACTTTGTGCCTACAACGGGCTATCTTTTACGTTGGAAAGGGGAAGGGGGTTAACTGAGTGGAGGAGAGATTGGATAGTGCTAACAGGGTCATATTGAATTTTTAGCCACATGTTAACAAGAGTTATTAACATCATTACCCATACGTCTAACCGTTCTGCCTTGTTTCTTGACATATATGAGTATACCTCCGAGAGAATGACTGTAGGAAGGTTGTGAGTGGATCTTGGGAAGGTTCGGGGGATGGTTAGATCTCCAGTCGAGATTTGAGTACGGTCGAACAAAATTAATGGAGTGGGGAGGGTAGAAATTTCATAGGTTTTGAAAGCAGATGGCCTTTTTGAATAACGATTTGCTAATACTAAGGGGAAAGGCTGATAGTGTGTCTCTAGAAAGGTTTGATTCCTTGGACAAGGAACTGTAGATGCTTAATAATCCGGAGGATGCCTATTGGAATAAAAGGGCAAAGCAGCACTAGCTTTAGAAAGAAGATCTGAATACTAAATTCTTTCAGGATACCACGACATGAAGGAGGAGGAAATTTTTTGTGACAAAGCTTAGGAATGAAGGGGAATTAGGTAGATGGGGATCGTATGAAACCTATTATCCTTGGGGACTTTGAGGAAATTTTCAGATCTAGTGGCGGTAAAAAGGGAGAGTTGTTCAAACTATTGCACTCGCGTGTGTTATTTGATAGGGACAATGCAAGTTTAATGCATCCTTTTATGGCAAAAAAAGTTAAGGATGCTTTGTTCGTGATGGGACAAAATAAATATCCCTAGTCTCAATGGGATGAACCTGAGCTTTAACCATAATCTTTGGGATGAGATGGGACAGAATGTTACTAATTGTGTGCTTAAATGTTTGAATGGTAGGAGTTTCCCCTAAGGATTGTGATGGAATAATATTCCATTTTACATATATTATTCAATAGTCAAGGAAGAAGTCCGAGTAAGAAAGTAGGGAGAGCTACAGGAAGTTGCAATTGCTAGGAAATAATTCGATATAAAGGCTCAGGGATCATGACAGGAGGGACAACTCACCTACGTATAATATTTCTTCCTCATTCTACTCTGATCCATTACCATGGATGCGTATGTATATTTACCTACAGTATACATAATGAAGAATTTCGGCTTGGCTTAGCCTAAAAAGGCCTGTGGTTTTTACTATTTTGGTTTCCACGTTAAATCTTATGTATCCTTCTTATTCATTAATTCATAGTAAGACTTTATACTGCTTAATATTATACATCTTTTATCTATGGGGAAATCTATTTTCTCCATCAATGGTGTTTTCATCAGAACTCGATGTACATGCGTACAACTCGAGCATGATTTCTACTTTCATCTACCATGATCAACTATTACGTAGCCTTTCTTGTCATGCCCAATCTTCTTCCAATTGCTAAACATGGACCAAATTGGCTCGTCTAGGAGTTTGATCTTATCCGTTTCTCGCACTCTAATGCAATGCACATCCATGGCAAATTTTATTTCCTTCTGCAGGACTTGAGTCTGCATGGCAATTTCCACCACCAGCTGTTAGATTTTCCAGCATGCAATGCAAAGATCAAGACTACAATGCAATGAGAAAATTCTACAAGATTTGACACTTTACTATAAAATACTTTAACATTATCCATGTCCATCAAAAGAACAGTTTTTTGATGAGCTCTTTCACCAACTAACTGAATAAGATCCCAAAGAGTGTCTGAGACTACTTGCATTTTAGAATGCAAATAAGAACTAAACCCAATTCCACAATTCTGACTAATTGTGCTTTGGACCTTCCTTAGCTGGTTCATTGCAACAAGTTTTTCCCATGTTCCATGATTATTTACAAGGAGTGTCTTTGTTTATAACATAATTCCTCATGGCACTTTGATAAAGCAAAGAACTTAAGGAACTACTGATTTTTATGCTCCTTCTCAATTAGTTGTGTGGACAAAATAGACAAATCCACAATTTTAGCACCTCGTATTGTTATCTAATGTTTAGCATGAATGAGATGAAATCATGAAAAAACTTATTTGGCAGAGCTTCTGACTTCATCGATCTTGAGCCGTTCAGCATGCAATTCCACTTAAACCAAACCTTTGTCTATGTCCATCGGTTGATCGCTTTGCCTCTCTTCAATCTACTTTGACGTCGCCTCGCGCAATCGCATCGACGGCTATCGCATTATCCTTCGATTGCTGGCTCGCCGCCCTTCGTAGGCCGGAGAATGGCGCATGATTATATTGCATGAATCATCGGCTACATAAGATCTGGTCTTTAAGCAATGGCATCTTGTCCACTCCATGCCTTACATACCAGTTGTTGCCCCTTCCAAGGAGGGATATCAAAATGACGTTTGACTACGATGGCGGCATCGCGAATCCATCTTGCAACACTAAAAGATAAATCTGGTCTTAACTAGTTGATGTGCTAATCGTCAACTCGTTCGAACAATTGCATAATTTGGTAAGCTTAATGTTGTGACTTACATAATATGATATTGTAAGCTCTGTTCTATTAATCGTATTGCAAGGCAAGTCCTACGTTGCCACCTAAATTACATGGTAAGCTCTATGCTACTAATTTTATCGCAAGGAAAGCCCTACGCACCTTACTATAACTCTCATCATGATCTCCAACGCTATGAGCGTAGAAGGTCACAACTTTAGTGCCCCGTGCACAAACATGTAGTTCGGACTACACCCGTCACACTCCGAGTGTTGTTATCTTTGTATGTGCTTTTGTTTCACGTGTGCTAGTTTTCTACTTTCTTTTGCCGATAAATTCTTGCTGCTAAGAAATTGGGGGGCTTATGATAGAATAATATTCCATTATTCAACAGTCAAGGAAGAAGAAGCCTTGGAAAGAAAGCAGGGAGAGCTACGAGAAGTTGTAACTGCCAAGAAATAATTCTATATAAAGACTTAGGGATCAAGATAGGGGGGACAACTCACCTACATATAATATTTCTTCCTCCCTCTACTCCATTACCATGGTTGCCTATGTATATGTACCTACAGTATACATAATGAAGAATTTCAGCTTGACTTAACCTAAAAAAACCTGTGGTTTTTACTGTTTTGGCCTAGTTTCCACGTTAACTCATGTGTCCTTATTTATTTCCCAACAAACACTTTATATTGCTTAATATTATACACCTTTTATCTATAGAGAAATCTATTTCCTCCATCAGTCTGAATGATGCAAACATGTTTTAATCCTCAAGAAGCAAACTTCTGTAAAGGTAATTGATCTTAGATCAATAGCCCTATGCAACGTTGTTTACAAGATCATGGAAAAAATGTTAGCCAACCAAATGAAAAGCCTCCTTGGTAGTATTATTTCATTCTCTCAAAGTGTGTTTATACCTAATAGACTGATAACGGATAATATCTTAGTAGCTGCTGAAGTAGGTCACTATCTGCGCAGGAAACAATTAGGTAGTGTTGGGTTGGTGGTTTTGAAGTTGCATATATGGCTAAAGCATATGATAAGATGGAGTGATCTTTCTTGAAAAATATGATGGTGGGTCTAAGATTTGACTCGGGTTCGGTTGAGTTGATTATGCTATGTATCACCACTGTTAGGTACAATATTACAATAAATGGGGATGTGGTTGGATCTGCAACACCAACTAGGGGGCTTCGCTAGAGTGACCTGTTGCTTCCGTATCTTTTTATCATATGTGTTGAGGGACTCTCTCTATTACTCCAAAAGGCCTAGGAAAGGGGGCTTATTAATGGATGTCATGTTGCTCGAGGAGCTCCAGCGATTTGACACATGTTTTTTGTTGATAATAGCCTCCTATTTTTTAAAGTCAATGACTAAGAAGCAATGGAAGTAGGAATTGTTTGTAAGAGTATGAAAGATTGTTTAGGTACTTTTACTAGGACAAAGAAGTGGTCGCTGTAATATTGGAGGTGACCCCGACTGATAACTTTGGTAAATATCTTGGGTTACCGTCCATGATAGGACGTAATAAAAGGGATACTTCAAAAATTGTGTCAGTTGTGTGGCAGCCTAGAATAGAAAGTTCCTATCCCAAGCTGGTAAAGAGGCCTTTTTAAAAAGTGTGGCTCATGTCATGCGTACTTATGCTATGAGTGCCCTTCCGCTTCCAAAAACATTTTCTGTCCCTGGAATGAATTATGAATAAATATTGGTGGGAGAATGGTATTCATTGGTGTTGAAAACTGAGTTGGTAACTGGTTATATGTACAGAAGAATATTACTTCATCTTATTTAATGCTTCATATTACAACTCAATATATATAGGCTAAAAAAGAGTCTTGAAAGAGACATGCTATCTCCTGCAAGAGATGAAGAGCCATGGAGATGAAAAGGCATAGGAAAGATGAAATGGCATACATAGGAAAGATAAAAAGGCTTAGGAGATATTTTCAACACTCCCCCTCAAGCTGGAGCATATAAATCAAATGCTTCAAGCTTGCTACAAATGTATTCAACCCTAGGTTCACAAAGAGATTTGGTGAGAACATCAGCAAGTTGATCATTCGACCGAACAAACGTGGTAATGATGTCTCCAGATACAACCTTTTCTTATATAAAGTGGCAATCAACTTCAATGTCCGTGTTTGGTCCTTTCAAGGTAAACAGGATTAGATGCAATATGCAAAGCAGCTTGATTGTCACAAATTAATTTCATAGGACCAAGTTTATAGAAGTTTAGCTCTGTGAGAAGATGCTTAACCCAAATCAGTTCACATATTCCAAGTGTCATTGCCCGATTATTTTGCTTCTGCACTTGAGCGTGCAACCACATCTTGTTTTTTGCTTTTCCAAGCAACAAGATTTCCTCCAAACATAATACAATATCCTGATGTTGATCTCCTATCCATGGTTGAAAAAATCGCAAGGCGCTCCCTAGGCGGTCGGGGAGCGCCTAGCGCCTAGGACGCCTAGGCGCCAGTGTATTTTTTTATTTTATTTTTTATTTTTTAAAAATTTGTTTAAGTATTTTTAATTTTTTAGAGACTAATAATTATAAATTATATAATACTTTAATAGTAAATACAAAAATATTAAATATTAACCTAAAAAAATATCTAAAGTTTGTACAATTTAGGATTATTTCACTCAAAACGATGTTGTTTTTAGTGAAATAATCCATTAAAAACAAAAAAAGAACAATAGTTAATCGACTGACTAGAAGGCCTTGTCGATCTAGTCGACGCCTAAGCGGTCAGCGCCTAAGCGGCCTAGGCAGTGCTTTGGCGGCCTAAGCGGTTGCCTAGCCGGCCAGCCGCCTAGACCACCATTTAATGTGATACGCTAGGCGGTCGACCAGCGCCTAGCGCCTAGGCGGGGATTAATCGGCGCCTAGGCGGGATTTTTTCAACACTGCTCCTATCCCAAGGGCGTCCAGCCCAATCTGCATCTGTATAGCCCACAATTTCTGTATGTTCATGATCTTTATAATGCAATCTAGTACTTGGAGATCTTTTGGCATATCTTAAAATTCTGATGACTGCATCCCAGTGACTTTGGCATGGTTTATGTAGAAATTGGCTAACAACACTTGCAGCAAAGGAAATATCTGGACAAGTGACAGTTAAGTACAGTAGCTTGCCAACAAATCTTTTTATCTACTTGGATCGTCTAGAGGCTCCCCCTATCATTGAAGAAGTTTGACATTTGGATCCATAGGTGTGTCAACTGGCTTGCAATCTGTCATATGTGTTTCTTTAAGAATATCCAAAACATATTTCCGTTGGGACACATAAATACCCTTTTTGGACTGAGCAACTTTAATACCAAGAAAATAC
The DNA here is from genome assembly GCF_003576645.1 of Ipomoea triloba. Lineage (NCBI taxonomy): Eukaryota > Viridiplantae > Streptophyta > Magnoliopsida > Solanales > Convolvulaceae > Ipomoea > Ipomoea triloba. The sequence continues at coordinate 26,586,296 of NC_044918.1, read as the reverse complement.
TTCAATTTTCCAAGATCCTTTGTCTCAAAGTGTTGAAACAAATGTTTCTTCAGCTAATTTATTCCTTTTGTGTCATCCCCTATGATAACAATGTCATCAACATAGACCACAAGGTATATGCTTTTACCAAAAGAATGTTTATAGAAAACAGAATGGTCAGCTTTGCTATGAATTATGCCAAACTGTTGAACCACATTATTAAATCTCCCAAACCATGTGCCTGGAGATTACTTCAACCTATAGAGTGACCGCTTGAGACGACAAACAAGATCCGCTCAAGTCTTAGCCACAAAGCCAAGGGGATGTTCCATATATACTTGCTCTTTCGAATCACCATGTAAGAAAGCATTCTTGATATCCAACTGATACAATGGCTAGTGGCAATTGGCTACCATTGAGAGGAAGAGGCGGATAGAGATGATCTTGGCTACTGGTGAATGCCAAATACCTGTGTGTATCCTTTACCAACAAGTCGAGCTTTAAGTCTATCAACTTGTCCATCTTGACCAACCTTCACATTGTACACTTATCTACAACCAACCACAGTTTTTCTAGGAGGTAAAGGTACTAACTCCCAAGTCCTAGAATAATCGAGTGCTTCCATTTCATCAATCATTGCTTGTCTCCATCCTGGATGAGCTATTGCCTCCTTGACATTGTTTGGAACAAAAATAGTTGACAAACTAGTAATAATGGTACAATATGATGGAGACAGATTCTTTTGTTTTGTGAAAGGAAATTATAGATAGGGTAAGGATTTCGAGTAGATCCTTTACCTACTCGATTGGCAATGGAGAGTCTTTTGTGGTGTTCTAGACAGTATCATTGGGTAACGACAATGTAGGACAAGACTCAACTGGGTGTCTGCCTTCTTGGGAATCTTGATGATTGCGTCGGTTGTAGGTGTACAACAATGGTGGAATATATCCTTCCTCTTGGATGTTTGGAGTAGGAGTTGGTATAGTTCTTTCAGGAATAGGTATAGTCCTTTCAGGAAAAGTGGGAGATATAGGATATGAGAAAGTAGGAACAGGGAGAATTTCTGTGATTTCAATGGGCTCCTGTAAGAAATCAGATTCAATGGAGGTGGAAGAGCAAAAAGGTGTTGTTTCAAAAAATGTAACATCGAAGGAAGCATAAAAACAGTGTGTTTTAGGACAGTAACACCTAAAACCTTTCTGGAGGCAAGAATTTCCAAGAAAAACATACTTTATTGCCTTAGCATCAAGTTTATGACGCCTTTGAGAAGTATCATGAACAAAGCAAGTACACCCAAAGATTCAATGAGATCTTATGGAGAAGTTCCTGTAGACGCAAGATATGGAGAGGAATTTTTCCTTGCAGAACGGAACAAGGCATCCGATTTATGAGATAGCAAGAGTGAAGTATAGCCTGCCCCGAAAAATTCTTAGGAACCTTATTATGAATAAGCAATGTACGAGTTGTTTCAACAAGATGACAAATTTTCGGTTCAGCAACTCCATTTTGTTGAGGAGTTCTAGCACATGAAGTATTCCATGTGTGGAAAAGAAAGAAGTGAAAGGGTCAGAAAAATACTCGCTCGCATTATCACTACATAAGATTTTGAGAGATACCCTAAATTGATTCACAATTTCATTGTAGAATTTTTTACACACATCAAATAATTCAAAACGGTTCGTCATTAAAAAGATCCATGTACACCGAGAGAAATCATCAATAAAGACAACAAAATATGAGAAACCCAAAGTGGATGAAACTCGACATGGTCCCCAAACATCGGAGTGAACTAAAGAAAATGGGGTATTTTCTCTCCTATTCATTCTACTAGGATATGAGGCTCTTGAGTGTTTCCCAAGTTGACACGATTTACACTCTATGGCCTTTAAATTTGACAAACCAGGAACAAGTTGACTTAATTTATTAAGATTGGGATGTCCTAACCAACAATGCTCAAGAAGATGTGAAACAGTAACAGTGCAAGCTACTTTGGTATTGGTAGAACATGAAAAATGGTAAAGACCTCCTAATTCATATCCTACACCAATTGTTTTCTTTGTCTGGCGGTCTTGAATAACAACAGAATTAGAAGAAAAGGTAACAAGGCAATTGAGGGAGTGAGTAAGTTGATTAATTAAAATCAAATTGAATAGACAACCAAGAATGTAAAGGACATTGGATAAAGATAAAGAATGAAGTGTAGCTTTTCCAATTCCTTTAGCCTTTCCTTTTGATCCATCACCAAATGTGACGCCAGGAAGTGAGTTTGAGAGGTCAATTTGAGAGAAAAATGAAGGATTACCAGTGATATGATCAGTGGCTCCAAAATCCAAGACCCAAACAGAGTCTAATTTTAATGCAAGAGCAGTAGAAGAAATGGTAGTCCTGGCAACTTTTAGTACACTATTTAAAATTTCATGGTCTGCCATAATCATCGGAAAATTATGAGAAACATACCGTAGGGCCGCAGACAAAAAATGGACTGATCTTGAAAATATCGCCGAAAATTGTCACCGGAGATGGGCTCACGCGCCGGCGCTTGGAGGAGCGTGGCATTAGTGACGATGGCGCGAGAGATTCACGCGCAGGCTGGAATGCCACTGGAACTTCCAATATCAGTCGTTGGACGCCTGCGAACCTTTCTGGGTAGGTGGTGATGACTGTGGAGCAAGGGGGGAGAAGAAAGAAAATTTTCTTCTTGGCCGTGAAGAAAACAATTTTTCTACAATGAAGAAATCTTCTGTAGTGAAAAAGAGGAAGTTGGAATTTAAAGAAAAGCTTCTCATGACTCTGATACCATGTTGAAAACTGAGTTGAAAACTAATTATATGTTAAGAAGAATATTACTTCTTCTTATTCAATGCTTCAGATTACAACTCAATATATATAGGCTAAAAAAGAGCCTTGAGAGAGACATGTTATCTCCTACAAGAGATGAAGAGTCATGGAGATTAAAAGGCATAGGAAAGATGAAATTGCATACATAGGAAAGATAAAAAGGCATAGGAGATATTTTCAACAATTGACTTGCATGGAGGGATAGGCTTTAAGCAACTTCAGGCCTTTAATATGACTTTGATAGGAAAGCAAGGCTGGTGATTTTCAACAATCCCTCAGCCGTTGTTACCAGGTTTTAAAAGCTAGACATTTCCCTAAATGTAATTTCCTTGAGGCAAGTTTAGGTCCTAATCCGAGTAACTGTTGGCGTAGCATTTGACATATTCAGGATATTCAGTTAAATGGATATCGGCGTAGGAATAGGATTGGCAACCAGAAGAATACTATGATTTGGCAGCATTCATGGTTAGCCATCTAGGATTCAAACTTCGCTAGTCCTTGAGCTCAGTAATGCATTCCACTTATATCCCCACATTCAAACCAAAAACATGTCAAGAGATTGATGGTGCAAGAATTGAAGGCAGTAATGAATAAATGTCTGCTCCTTTCAAGATTATCACTGTAATTTTTTTTTTTTGTAATTATCACTGTAATTATAAAGAGTATAGTTGTAACATCCCAGAGAAGAGCCAGTGTTAGATCAGGAGAACCGGAATTGGGAATGAGGGCAGAAACAACATCGCAAGCAAGGGGAGTTAAAACCGTTACCCATTGGGATCCAACGGCGCCGTTTTGAAGAGGGCAGTTAAGGCGGTTGGGAAGGCGTATCGGACGACGTCATTTTGTGCAAGCCCAAGCAATTTCTTTTTTAATGAATTTTCTGTATTACATTCTGCTGTTTATTTTCTGTTATTGAACCGAGAATTCTGGGAGCTGTTGAGCTGAATATATTCCCTTGGAATGCAGGGAGAAGGTCATGCCTTGAATGAAATATACAATTTCTGATTTCATTATCCTTCTCTCTCAATTTCCCAACCCTAGATTCTATTTTCTATTCTTTGCCCTATTCTGTGAGCCAAGCTCGTTGCAATAGTACATTAAAAATAATAATAATAATAATAATAATAATAATAATAAAATAAAATTAAAAAAAAAAAACCATTTCATTCAATTAGCATCTGAAATTGCCAAACGAACACAAAAATAAGATAAAAAGAAATATGAAGTTTATACCCCAGAATCAAGTCTAAAGAATAGCAATATCTTGAATATAAGTGCAATCAAGCGTAATAATATAAGAATTGCATTCCAATCTCACTCTTGCAACCTGAAAACAACCAGAAATGGCAGCATTCATTCTTTGATGTTATGTGCATAAGAAGTCTATGCACCACTGCTCTTAAGCTGGATTTGTTTTCTTTCTCATCGTCCAAAAGGCAGTGTAGTATCGATTCTGCAGTTCCAAGAACTAACTTCAGGAAAGCTTAAGAAAGTACAACCCATTACAATCTTTGGAACACAACAGAAATTTACAGAATTAGCTCAGTCAATGATAAGAAAATGTTCAGATACGCAACTCATGATTATGTTATCCTAGGCCCTGTTAATTTTTGCTTGTCTAAACATGGAACACCTTCTGGCAAAGGAGTGCATTTCAGCATTTTCAATCATATGATGGTAATTCTAAGCAGTTTCAAGGTCTTATCCAAATAGACGTATGCCTCTTACCTACCCTTTTAGTAATTTACATCTGTACCCATGGTGAAACTCACCATTTTATCTGATTTCTGAAAAGCTAGCTGTTTCATTTGTGAAAGAGTTGATATACTGATATATCGTAAATTGCATAAATGTTTCATAAACAAGTGAGCTAGCCAGTACAGACAAATCCTTTGAAAAGTTGGGACTTTTTAATATATTACAGTAAAACAAAGGCCGTGAGATAAATTGTTAAAATAAGTAGTTCTTCAGACAAATTTAATTTCAGTACATATGGCTTTCTACTTTCTAGTCTAGATGATAGAGCAAAGAGAAGTTAAATAACCTTTCCTCCTAAAACATGCATCCAGAACAACTGAACTATATTTTGTTAATTACTAAAATTAACCCCTTTGTTTAACAACCCATGGAACATAATTCCCCCCTTTGCATTAAAATAGTAAATCTAACAGAAAAGAACACATACACACACAAAAACAAAATGGCCGTGAGATAAATTGTTAAAATAAGTAGTTCTTCAGACAAATTTAATTTCAGTACATATGGCTTTCTTCTTTCTAGTCTAGATGATAGAGCAAAAAGAAGTTAAATAACCTTTCCTCCTAAAACATGCATCCAGAACAACTGAACTATATGTTGTTAATTACTAAAATTAACCCATTTGTTTAACCCATGGAACATAATTCCCCCCTTTGCATTAAAATAGTAAAACTAACAGAAAAGAACACACACACACACACACACAAAAGGAAAAAAGTGAACAAAGTTAATGCAAAAACAATAATAAGCTTACTTGCATCATTGAGCGTGGATTAGTTGTATAAGTTGTCTCAATAGTTGATTCTTTCTGCATTTCATAATGCCGATCCAGATTACTAAAGTTTTAAACAATACTGTAATGCCAATCCAGATTACTAAAGTTTTAAACAATACTGAAACTACAAAAAACTAGCACTAGCAGAACTCACCACAAATTCAAATCCATAATGAAGAGCAACCTTTTTCACATCCTCTAGACTTAGCTCAATTGACATTTCCTGGAAATTGTGGGGATAACATCAAGGGAAGGAAAAACATAAGAGGCTGTATAAGATCTACTGTATTGACAAACATCTGCACTGAATCAGTCAAAGAGAGCTTACATCTTCCAGACTGTACATATCAGCAAAATGATAGAGCAAGGGCCCCAGGTTTATCCAGACCTGCCAACAAATTGCAGTTTAGTTATGAAGAGATACGGAAAAGGGAACTTTAGGTTGCTTAAAACTAAAGCACTTACTCCACCATCTTTTAAAATTTTTGAAATGACCTCAATGTATTCAACAATGTTGTGTGCAGTATCAAGGAAGAAACAAGTGACGACTGCATCCCAATATCCTGGAATAAATCATAAGAAAGTGCTTAATGAAGACACTAGCGCAATCATGGTGGCAGTAGGCGCTAGGCGCTAGTCGGGCGGTAGATTAGCGCCTAGCGCCTAAGCGGTCTAGGCGGCACCTAGGCGGTTCTAGGCGACGACCTATAAAAACAAAAAATTAATTCATGTGTGTGGGTGTATGTCATATATTATATTATATTTTATATATATATATATATATATATATATATATATCTTACTTCTTTTACTTATATAAATAAATAAATTTAAATATATATAAATATAATAATAAAATTAACAAGACCGACTCGCTCGAGTTAACTCGAGCTAACTTTGCCGAGTTGGGCAAGTTAACTCGGCCAAATACGGCCCAGTCGGCCGAGTTAGGCGCTAAGCGGCCGGCCACCCAGACAGACGCCTAGGGAGCAATTCGCCTTGGTCTAAGAGCGCCTAGCGCCTAGGCGGAGATTTTTGCAACAGTGAGCGCAATCACACACACTGCAGGGAACTACATTAAGAATTCACCACAAATTATGGCAACACTATGCATAGAAATGCCTAAGAGTTCAGAGATAACAATGTCAATGCACAACCAAGAGACAATACATTCAATGCATTTTTTAAACTGCTACTTAGGTGTACCATGATGTGTTTTGTTTTGCACTAGTATCTAAGATGATATATGCATGGCAATTTCAAAAAGAGGAAAAAATAAACTTCACAATGGTAGTTAGGCCCATTTATGAACCAAGGTGGATAAAAAAAAATATCTAGTTTTCCCGTAAAGTGACTATATATTTGAATCTGAAAGTAGAAGTGTAGAACAGCATGCACCTTCCAAACAGAAAATCCTCTAGGAGAGTTAGTGTAAAAAAGACAAGGCAAGCTCAACTGTCAAGTGTACAACACAAGAACCAGTTTACTTTTCTCTGTGTTCTCAAGTTGTGAGAATAGAAAGAAACCTGTAATGATTCCATATTCCTACCTTCTTGACTTGGATCGCTGTACACTTCAACAAAATCACCACCACACATAGAAAAACCTTCAGTAATTCCTGCGCTGTTTACAAAGGTACAAAATGAGGATTAGATCAGAAAAGAGACATAATGACCATGTTTTGAATCCTTTAAGTAAATTAACTAGATCATAATAACTAAAAAATCATCCACCTGCCTTGGTTTTCAGAAATACCCTTCTATTCATAAATCATAAGTGCTATCAACATAGATCTGACCTTTACTAACCAAGACGTAAAGAACTTATGAAGCACTAAGTAGGCCTAATACATATTTTCAAACAGAAAAATTCAAATGTAACATCTTGCTAGGCTGCACCAAGTGAAGACAACCAGAACTACCACTAATCTCTTCCTTTTCCTCTCTCTTTTCCCATTTAACAATAAAACCAAATATCCACAATTGACAAGGAGATTCATTGATAGGATATATAAGCTGAAAGATTGTTAGAGAATGTTAAGGGGAATTGAGAGAGTTGCTGTCATAATACTCATTTTGAATTTAAAATGAGTGGTTGAGGTGCTTGGCTGATACTATTCTAACTTGTATAAATAGCTACCTGTACAGTGTTCCTTTTCATCAGCAAATACACACAGTTCACATTCTACATGGTATCAAAGCGGAGTGAGGGAGTGTGAGGCAGTGGGCATCGGTCAGAACAGGGAAGCGACGGCGACGGCGAAGTTGCAGCACCGTCGGAGACTCGGAGTTCCCATGTGCCTCTATGCGCCACGGCTTTTTTGCTGCTCCAACGTCACGAGCCGGCGCGTGAGGTGTTTTCCGGCGACTTCTTCGATTGTGGCTAGTACCGGCAATCTCGTCTTGGTGGTGCAACTCCATTGAGGTATGGTGTGTGACAAGGTGTGTTGAAGTAAATTGGTTGGGTAAGTTGTGTTTCAAACCTATTGAGGTTTCTTTTCTTTGGGTGCTTTCTTTTGCTGGGTTAATATGGCAGAAAGACATGCTTTTTATGTCACAAGGAGATAATAGTGAGACTAAAAATAGTTGAGGTGGTCAGTTTCGAGGACGTGGCGGTTTTAGTAGAGGACATGGAGGATGCCGAGGAAGACAAAGAGTGCACTACAATTGTGAAGAGCCCGGTCATTTGCGCAATCAATGTCCTAAGTTGTTTCGGCCACAAAGGTTTGCGAACTCTGTCACTAAACCAGAAGGACATGTAGTTGTAATGACCGATGAGGAGTTGGCCATGTTAAATCAATTAAAAGTGTCTTCCTCGCAACCTTCAGCTAGTCAGGAGCCTTTGTCGTCTTCCTCAGCCACATTTGTTCAAACACGTAATCCTATTGTGTGTCTCTTCCTCGTCTCGACAATGGGTCATTGACTCAAGAGCCCGTGACCATAATATCAAGTAATTTGGAAGTCTTTTCCACATATTCTCCCTTTTAATTTGGAACTACAGTTACCCTATCCGACGATTCGTCTACTTCAGTCTTGGGTAAAGGTAGTGTTGTTGTAACTCCATCAATGTCTTTCTCTTTTGTTTGTACCTTCTGAAGTTCCCGTTCAATTTGCTTTCAATAAGTCAAATTACCCGAACTCTTAATTGTTGTGTTCTGTTCTTCCCTGGTTATTGTTTGTTTCAAGATCTTTTGACGAAGAAGATTATTGGTAGAGGGAAGGAGACTAGTGGGCTGTATGTGCTAGAGCAATTTTTCTCTCCTTGTTTTGAAGTTGCTCCGATTAGTTTGATGAGTAATACATCTCATTTTCAGCAGCATTGTCGATATGGTCATTTGTCTTTACCTACTTTGAAGAAACTGTGTCCAGGTTTTGAGTCTTTGTCTACCTTACAATGTGAGTCTTGTGAACTTGCTAAACACCATCATGTGTCGTATCTTTCTAGAGTCAATAACAAGGTAGAGTCCTTATTTCAATTAGTTCATTCAGATGTATGGGGTCCATGTCGTGTGGCTTCAAGGACTGAGTTTAAGTACTCTGTATCTTTTGTGGATGATTTCTCTAGACACACTTGGTTATATCTCATGAAGTCAAGGGATGAGTTATTTGGTATTTTTTGTAGTTTCTATGTTATTGTCAAAACACAGTTCAATAAAACGGTTTAGGTTTTGCGTAGCGATAATGGGTCTAAGTATTTTTCTCATCTTTTCTCAAGTTATATGAGTCAAAATGGAATGATACACCAGTTTCCGTGTGCCAGCACTCCTCAATAGAATGGTATGGCAGAACGTAAAAATTGCCATCTGTTAGAGGTTGTTCGAGCTTTATTGTTTCAAATGAAAGTATCCAAAAGTGTTCTGGGCAAATGTTGTTCATACAACTTCCTTCTTAATTAATTGTTTGCCTTCAAGAGTCCTCCAAGGCCAAGTTCCATATTGTCTTGTTCATCCATCTAGCCTGGCGTTCCCCTTACCTCCAAAAGTGTTTGGTTGCACTTGATTTGTTCAGGACGTCCGTTCTCAAAGAGGGAAACTTGATCCTAAGTCTCTAAAGTGCATTATCTTGGATTATCCAAGTACTCAGAAAGGGTACCGGTGTTATTCTCCAGATTTGGGACCTTACTTAGTTTCCGCTGATTTCACTTTCTTTAAGGATACAGTGTTTAGTGGGGGTGTCTGCGATTGTAGTTTCGTTTCATTGACGGATGATTTCTTTACATACACTATTACTATCCCTTCCTCCTTGTTTGAGTCTGGACCTAGGCCCCCTATTACACAAGTGTATCACAGAAGGCAAAGAGACGTTGATGCACAAGCAGTTCCACCAAGAGTCCTGCCTTGCCAGAATCTTCGTCAACAGATATGGATCTCCTTATTGCCCTTTGAAAAGGTAAACATCGTTGTGTTCATCCCCTTTCTTCTTTTGTGTCATATACCCGCTTGTCGTCTTCTTCACGTGCTTTTGTGACTCAATTAGATTCTATCTTGATCCCAAAGTCAGGCTCTGTCTCATGATGGCTGGAGGCATGTAATGGTAGAAGAAATGACAACTCTTGAGGAGAATCAAACTTGGGATCTTGTTGATCTCCGGGCTGGTAAGGTTGCTATTGGGTGTAAGTGGGTTTATGTGGTTAAAATGAACCTTGACGGCTCTGTTGCTAGATTGAAGGCACGCTTGGTGGCTAAGGGTTATGCACAGACGTATGGTATAGATTATACAAAGACGTTTTCCCCCAGTGGCAAAATTGACTTATGTCCGTATATTAATTTCTTTAGCTGCTACTAATCATTAGCCTTTGTACCAATTAGATGTGAAGAATGCCTTTATGCATGGTGATTTATCTGAGGAAGTCTATATGGAACAACCACCTAGGTTTGTTGCTCAGGGGGAGTCTGGGAAAGTGTACAAACTGAAGAAATCTCTTTACGGTTTGAAACAGTCACCACGTGCGTGGTTTGGTAGATTTAGCAGTGCAGTCATCAAGCTTGGGATGCAGAGAAGTGCGTGTGATCATGCTTTTTTTATAAGCATACTATGGTTGTGTTTTGTTTATAGTGTATATGAATGACATAGTAATCACAGGCGATGATGTAGGTGGAATTGATGCCCTTAAATCCTTCCTTGGGTTCTTGCATACTAAAGATCTAGGAGTTCTAAAATATTTCCTAGGCATTGAGGTTGCTTGCTCCAGGAAAGGCATATTTCTTTCACAAAGGAAATATGTTTTAGACCTACTTGAGGACTGGGTTTCTGGGATTGAAGCTGTGTGAGTCTCCCATGGATCAAGGGGTCAAACTTGTGGCTGGAAAGGGAGAAACCTTTGAAAATCCAAAGAGGTATAGGAGGTTGGTAGGAAGCTTAATTACCTCACAATTACCCGTCCGAATATTGCTTCTTCAGTAAGCATGGTGAGCCAATTTATGAGTGCACCAACGCAGACTCACTAGGAAGCAGCTATCCAAATCGTGAAGTATCTAAAGAGTGTTCCTGGAAAAGGGATTCTGTATGTTAATCATGGACACGCAGATATTGAGGCATTTTCTGATGCTGATTGAGCTGGGTCACATAGTGACAAAAGGTCTATGACGGGGTACTGTGTGTTTGTAGGAGGCAATCTAGTTTCGTGGGAGCAAGAAACATAGTGTTGTGGCAGGGTCTAGTGCAAAGTCAAAGTACCGGGCTATGGCTCATGTGACGAGTGAAATAGTCTGGATGCACAATATCTTGAGTGAAGTTGGTGTGGAGATGAAGTTGCTAGTGAAGTTGTGATGTGATAACTGTGCTACGATACACATTACAAATAACCCTATCTTCCAAGAGTGGGCTAAGCATATTGAAGTTGATTGCCACTATATACGAGAAAAGGTGCAACAAGGGTTGATATCTACTATACATGTTCTTAGTGGTGATCAGCTGGCTGACCTATTTACAAAGGGGCTTGGTAGGAGTCGGGTTATTTATATATGTAACAAGCTGCGCATTGTCGTTATCTATGCTCCAACTTGAAGGGGACTGTTAGAGATATTAAGGAGAGTTGAGAGAATTGCTCTCATCTACTCATTTTGAATTTAAAATGAGTGGTTGAGGTGCTTGGCTGATACCATTCTAGCTTGTATAAATAGCTACTTGTACAGTGTTCCTTTTCATCAGTAAATACACACAGTTCACGTTCTACAAAGATAAATCAAAAGTTTCCCATGTAAGAAACTAAGAATAAAACTGAATATCCACAATGAAAAAAGATAAATCATAAGTTGGATTTAGGTCTTGTATAGACAAGGAGATTCACTGATAGGATATATAAGCTGAAAGATGAATATGATATGTGGCAAACAAATGATAAAAACCTAGCAGGGTGAATATCTGGAATTGACACAGGGCGAAGCTGATCATTATCTGAAAGTGAATTGCAATTGCTGTGTATCCAAGGAAAGATGGTCCACTCCTTGGCGGTTTGAGTGCTAATAAAACAAAAAGCAACCCAACATCAGAACTACAACACCAAGATTTTGTTGAATAATGGATGATTAATATTTAATACATTCTTACACATTAAGAATAAAACTGGAGCAGATCATCATGTAGTATGAAAATTCATTTCCTTGACTCACAAATCCTGTTAGATATAAAAAAAAATTAATAATAATAATAATAATAACAAATATATATATATATATATATATATATATATATATATATTCAGAATGTGATGGTAACATTCAGAATCCATAATAAGTAACTGCCACACAAACAAATAAGCTTACCAAGACAAGAAATTTCCAAAGCAAGCCTTCCAAGTCCAGCACCAGGAACTAAACAGGTTGGAGGACTAGCCAACGAAGAACAGCAATTTCAGTATTCACCAACTGATAAAAATAGGGCATACATGGTTACTCATAAGAAGGAATATAGTAACACACCTTTCCTTGCAACGATTAGGAAACAGTCTTTCAAGTTCTTCCAGGATCGGCTTGTAGCATTGATCACGTTCCTTTTGCCCCTGTAAGCATACACCAAAACAAAATGCACTCAATGCATGTTTAGCCCAACTAGATAAGAGGAAAAATAAAAAAGGATTTATAATAAGAACTTTTCAGAATATATTTCTTCATAATTATTTAGAATGGATTAGGCTAATTTTGGAATATAAAATTTTTATCAATGGTTAGTGCCTCCCCAAAAAGAGCTTTTCTTTAAATAAAAAATGTTGAAACCCTAAGCCCGTTTATCAATAGGCCCTTTAGGCTATACATTATTTATGCATAAATAGTGGCAGTCTATACGGTTCTTGATATGTGAAATATATGAAATCTCTGTTCTTTACAACTTTAACATGGTATCAGAGCCAAAACCTTAAACCCTAAATACCCTTTTTTTTCCATGCGCCGCTACCACAGGACCATCGACTGTTTTTCGTTCCATCTTTGCCTTGTGGTTTTTCTCCCAAACCAACACCACAAGCCGCCTAGGAACCTCGTCGCAAGCCAGGGAGTTGAAGTCCGGTCGCCGTCCGCCACCGCCGTCGCCAGGAAGCTTCACTGTTTTTCGGCCAGATCTCCGTTCTCCGGTCTCCGATCAAGACGCCACTGCCACCATTGGACTCACCTTGAGGAGATGCTTCGACCTGTGTTGTCTGCCTTCTCCAGTCACCACCGCCGACCGCCGGTCGCCGCTGCCGTTTTCGAGCCACCGTCGAAGTTTTCCAGCGACCTCCTGGAACAGATTGCTTTTACTTTCTTTTCTTTAATATGGCATCATCTTCAACTTCTTTTATTTCCTTTCCAACTATTACTATGGATAAGTTGGTTGGGAGTGAGAACTATGCGTCTTGGGCTGCATCTGTTAAACTTTGGTTCAAAGGCCAAGGTGTGTTTACCCATTTAGAAACGAAGGTGGATGACATTGTTAAAAACAAAAGTGACTGGGAGAAGGTGGATACCTTATTATGTAATATGTTATGGTAGTCCATTGATCCTAAACTCCATAACATTTTACAAGGCATATGAGACTTGCTATGATGTTTGGAATAAAGCAAAGTCTCTATACACCAATGATGTACAAGGACTTTATTCACTGATCTCAAATATGCTCAATTTCCGTGAGACTGCTGATATGGGTATGCCTGAATTTTTAGGTCGGATTGAAGCTTTACAGCAAGAATACAATAACCTAATGCCACATGAAAAGACTGTTGATGGTCACGTTAAGCAATGTGACAAGTTTTTCATGGTGTTTGCTCTGGCTACCCTTCATCCTGATCTGGCTCATGTTCGTGATCAGATTCTGGCAAGTCCTACTGTACCTACCTTGACTGAAACTGCTGCTAGACGGCTCAGAGTTGCATCTGCTCCTACAATTGAGCCTATTGGATTCATCCGTTTTGGCATCTCGAGCTACAGATAAAGGGCTTTCTGGAAATACTAGTAGTAATGGTGGTCGTCGTGGCAACCGTTCTCGATGTGAATATTGCAACAAGGTAGGTCACACCAAGGATCGCTGCCACAAGTTACATGGCAGACCTCCACGTTCTGTTAATGTGGTACAGGCCACTGGTTCGGAGGCTCATAGTGTGAGTTTCACCCCTAGTGACTATGAAGAGTACCTCCAGTTTAAAGCATCCCGATATGTCACTCCCACACCTTCTCCCAATACTGGTACCTCCTCTCTTATTTGTCTCTCTCACACTAGTACACCTAATACTTAGATACTGGACTCGGGTGCCTCAGATCACATTTCTGGTAATGTATCTCTTATGTCTAATGTTTCTAAGTCTAAAGCTTTACCCATGGTTACCTTAGCTAATGGTCATCAAACACCAGCTGTTGGTGTTGGTCAGGCTTCTCCTATGCCATCTTTTCCCTTAAAGTCTATGTTATATGTCCCTAATAGTCCTTTCAACCTTATTTCTGTGAGTAAAATCACCCGTACCCTTAATTGCTCTATAACCTTTTGTGCTGATTCGGTTGTTGTGCAGGATCGCAATACGGGGAAGGTTATTGGCACCGGGCTTGAGTCACTGCATGGTGGTGTTGCTGCCTGTGCATCCACAGATTCTCCTATGTTTATCCATAGCCGTTTTGGCCATCCTAGTCTCTCCAAACTTCGACGGATGGTTCCAGGTCTTTCTGTTGAGCCTTTAGATTGTGAGTCGTGTCACCTTGGAAAACAATCACGACAGTCTTTTCCAAGGAGAGTCAATAATCGGGCTATGTTGATACAATACAGATTCTGCTACCAATATACTTAGTTATCTTATTTCCTAGTTTATTAGTAGTTGCCTATTTTACTTTAGGTAAGCATATTTTAGAATATTGTTTCCTTATGTCTTAAGTTTTTAACTCCTATATATAGGGAGAGTATTAGATTGTCTTGGCAAGTTGGAATTGAATAAAATCAAAAGGAAGTTTCTTCCACCAACTTCTCTCTCTCTCTATTATCAGCCACCATAGGTAAACCCTTTTCATCTGTAACCACAAACCTGTAACGCGTAGTCAAACTACTGAATCATATCATCTGGTTCCCGTTGTCGGCGTCATGGGTACTGATTTGAACATCGAATCAGCCATCAAAGCTTTGCAGAAATCTGTCAAAGCTTTGGAATTACAGCATGACAAAATTGAGAACTTGTCCACTACTGTCGCCTCCTTGTCCGCATCTTCTCATGCACAGGCAGCTTCTCTGGCCAACTTGGAGAAACTGGTCCAACAGCTACTCACCAACCTCGGTAAACAGCCAGTTCAGGAGGAGGACTCCGTTACCACCGTTCCCACCGAAGGGATATCTACTATAGCAGACATAGGGGATCACTCCTATCATTTTTCCCGGTATCCCAAGGTCGAATTCCCTTTGTTTTCAGGCGAGGAAGACCCTATGGTTTGGCTACTTCGTTGTGAGTCTTCGTTTCGCCATGCCGACACACCAGACCACGAACGTGTTCCTCTGGCAGCACACCACATGATTGGCGAGGCCCAACTGTGGTACCATTCTGAAATTGCGGTGTCACCGTTTACTTCCTGGGCATCGTTTAAGGAAGAGTGTTGTTTGAGTTTTCGGCCACCTCAAAGCATTAATCCACTAGGCGAACTGAAGCTGCTCTTTCAGTCCAGCAGGCACATTGATGATTATGTCAACGACTTTCGGGTTCACCTGGCACGTGCAAGCACAGTACTCCCAGCCCAACGTGTCGATCTTTTTACCGGTGGTCTACACGAGGTACTTCGGATTGATGTAGAAAGGACCAAGCCTAGTTCTCTAAACGAAGCCATTAATACAGCCCGTGACTTCTACCGAAAGTGTCACGTATTAGGCCTTCTACCTGCCAAAACAACAAACAAGGATCCACACCCTACCGCACACCTTCCCTCTGCCCGTGTCTCACTACCCCCACAACAACCAACCAACCACACCAAATCACCTCGACCTCCGTATAAATTCTTATCACCATCAGAAAAAGCCGAGAGAGATGCCAAAAAATTGTGTTATAACTGCGATGAGCGATTTTTTCCCGGTCATAAATGCCGCCACCTTTTTATGTTGTGGACATTAGATGATGGTGAAGAACCACCTGCTTGGCTTGCATCCACGGAGATGAACGCCCGAGATGGAATCACCTGAATTCAACCTGAACGTTGTCACCTGCTTCAAGCTTGAGGACAAGCTTGATCTCCGGGAAGGGTGTAATGATACAATACAGATTCTACTACCAATATACTTAGTTATCTTATTTCCTAGTTTATTAGTAGTTGCCTATTTTACTTTAGGTAAGCATATTTTAGAATATTGTTTCCTTATGTCTAAAGCTTTTAACTCCTATATATAGGGAGAGTATTAGATTGTCTTGGCAAGTTGGAATTGAATAAAATCAAAAGGAAGTTTCTTCCACCAACTTCTCTCTCTCTCTCTATTATCAGCCACCATAGGTAAACCCTTTTCATCTGTTAACCACAGACCTGTGACGCGTAGTCAAACTACTGAATCATATCATATGCCCCTCTTTGATTTAGTTCATACAGATGTTTGGGGTCCTTTTCGAGTCAGTTCTACTTTGGGTTTCCATTATTTTGTAACCTTTATTGATGATTATTCGAGATGTACTTGGGTTTTCCTTATCAAAGATCGTTCTGAATTATTCCAGATTTTTCAAAATTTCTGTGCGAAAATACAAACTCAATTTGGTAAACTCATCCGTGTTTTACGTAGTCACAATGCCAAGGAGTATCTCTCCAACTCTTTTCAATCTTATATGACATCTCAGGGTATGTTACATCAAAGGTCATGTGTTTACACACCTCAGCAAAATGGGGTTGCTAAGAGGAAAAACAGGCATTTAGTAGAAATTGTTTGCACTATGTTATTACATTTTCATGTTCCTCCCCAATTTTGGGTTGATGCTATTCTTACTGCTTGTTACTTGATCAATCGCATGCCATCCTCCGTACTTAACAACCATACTCCATATGCCATCCTAGAGTTGGGTATATTTGTAACAAGCTTGGAGCATATGATCTATACTCTCCAACTTGAGGGGGAGTGTTGAAACCCTAAGCCCGTTTATCAAAGAAGAAGAAGAAGAAGAAAATTTGTTGGGCTTCTCAAAAGAGATGCAAAAGAAGAAGAAGAAGAAGCCTCAAATTTGGGCTTCTCAAAAGAGATGCAAATTGCCTCTCATTAGCACTTTGTGGGAAACACGGTTTGACCCAGCTTATAGCTTCTTGCAGTAGATAAGAGACAGTAAACTGCAGGTCAAACAAGCACTAAATATTTATTTGTTTTCCTTCATGGTTCCCCACCTGGATGAACATGGGAAGGGTATTTCTCCTTATAAACAAGAATGGAATATTTGACCCTTTTTCCTATTCCATTTGTCCTATTTATTTTGTTTATTTTCACTTCTCAAGAGTCAAGAATGTAAACTTTGGCTCATGTTCTAAAGTCTAAACCATATTTATTTAAAATTTCTAGTTAATGTTTCTTGAGTCAAATTTATTTTTATGTAAGTACTGAACAAACTGACTCCAAAAAAATAGATCACACAAAATGAATGGGGCAGAGGGACTGCAACAAAAGTGATGAGTGAAAAGGATGAAGAACCACAAATACCTCAGCTGCCCAATCTCTTACAATATTTCTTATAATACACCTGACCTGGCAATGATGATTAAGTTAAGAAAGAAAAACAAAGATGATGAATAGATTACCAAAGTATAAAGTTTCATAAGTACATGTAAAGTTGATGCATTAACCCTTGGGAGGAAAGAGAGGAGGGGGGAGGCCGGAGGGGAGGATGCGATTTTCTCTATGTCCACTTCCTTGTATTTTATTATCCAGAGCAACAATACTTGAGAAAGCAAAATGAACACAAATCTTAAATGCATTAACCCAATATTGCCTATGATTTGGGTAGTCTAATATGTCAGCTAATAATTGTAAATAACATGAGACAAAGAAACATATACCTTATCTACATCTACTAATGGAACATGTGACTGTGACAATGGGCTCAACCATCCAGGAGACGATGAAGAAATCTGAAACAGAAATCATTTGCAAAGGAAAAAAAGAGATAAGGAAATAGGGTAATACTGATTAAAGAGAAGATGACAGGGAAATTTTATAATTGGTAATTTGGTGGGGTCTATATTCTGTCTTGTTTTTCTTTTAGCCTTAAGAATACAACTTTTCCCATCATGCTTCAAAATTGATACAAGAATAATCATGACTTTATAAGAGCTTTAGTTCTAAAGAAGAAGCTACACCTTCTCATGAATGGATTAATATAGTTTGTAGTAGACTTTTCAAAATTCTTATCACTCTTTTAATCTAGCACCCGCACACGTGGTATATCTTAGGAACTTATAGTTAGAACTTACATTCTCATTGCAACTAGCAGAAGGAAATTGTTTCCCCAGATCTTGGAATTCCTTACACCAATCATCGCCAACACTATTTGTGTTATTCTGATGTTTTAAACCACTGCTTAAACTCACATCATTCAACTCATTTGAATGCTCAATTTTCTCCTCCTGTGGTGGTCTACAAAGGTTAAGTTCATTGAGAACACAAAATAAAAGGAAGCAATAAAGACTTCAACTTCAAGATATTCTCGAAAAGAATGGAAGACAATGGAGAGACCTTAATAGCAACACATGTCCCAGAAATACCACCCCCATGTTCCTCAGAGCTTGGTTTAACAGATTCCTTACAGTTCAGTCCACAACATCTAGTTGTGATGTTATCTAGATGTTGGTCTTCACAAATATCAGTATCCTGGCTCAAATCTAGTGGGGGCTCAAATGCCTGCCAAGCAATGAGCAATGAACATTGTCCTCAAATGCACCTCCAAGAACCAGAAACCAAACAAAATTATAACAAACCAAATTTGTGGAACGGTAGGAAAAGGGGGGAAAAAAGTGCTAATGATATCACAAATCACCTTAAGCATTTCAAATATGAAATATGAATTTTGAGCAATACACCTGCAGTATAAAGAGATAATTAACTTGAATCAGCAAAATACACTGATTAGTAACTTACTAACTTAGTATGTTTCAGCTTATTTTTGAGCACAATGAGTTATATAACATGGAGCCCAGTAAAAAAAAACTACTTGTAGCACAGAATAAATTATGTTTATTAAAACTAACCTCTTCTTTTAGAGTCACATATGGGATTGAAATTAAATCATAACTTTGGAAGTGGAAGATGATTTACATGGATAGAAAAAGGTCATGTTAAGTATCCAGTGTCTTAACCATTACAAACAAGACTTCCATTATTTTATTTCATGTCATATCACATTCAGTCCTCTCCCTTGTACCGCTCCCTTCTTATTAGATTCAAACTTATCCACTGAACTAGAGAGAGAGAGAGAGTGTATCCAAATCAACACAGCCAATATTCTGAAAGCAATTACATGCACAGTTACCAGGTCACTATTGTGACTAGCCTCTGGCAGCTAACTCAAGACTAACAGTAATTTAATAGGCTTGTCACTACCAAAGCAACCATCCCATTCTTGAGAACTTGTGAAGAAGATTGATTTAATAGTTTTTGAATGAAATAAACTTTAGTTCGTTAAGTATGAAAAAACAGTATCACCTTTAATATAAAATAAGACAAATATATTTACCATCTAAGTTTCTGAAACTTCAAAGGGAGATGAGATAGGATAACCTGTAAAATAACATACATTAATCAGAAAAATCTAGATTTAGAAAACAAAATTGAAACAAATAACATGGACATCAAACTTCAAAGAAACATGCAGGAAAAATTATTGTAGGAAAACTAAGAGTTTAAGAGTCAACATCACTTAATCATCAAGTGTGGTCAAACAAAGAGTTATGAATCTAAGCTCTATTATGTACCTTTCTTTGCCTATAAATACTAGGCTCTTGTAAACTATCCAATCAAGTAATCAAGCAATCCTTTAAATCTTCTATTATAATATTTTATCTGTCAATCTCTAGTTATTGCCATATGTTCTTTAATTGCAGCTTCCACATTTCTGGCAGGTGGCAGATCTTTGCCAACTGTTGACCTCTGAACTCATTAATTCTTATCATGGTATCACAGCCACATTTCAGGCTTCTTTCTGGCATGTTTCAGGTGAGATTACTGTCCAAATAAATGATTGCTAGTAGTCAGTATATATCTGCCTCTAATGCAAGCTATAAACAGTCTTCTCCTGTACGCTTGAATTCCACCTATCTTATTAAAAATATTGCTCATAATGGTCATCGTTCTATAATTTAAATAATATACAGTATTACTACTCCTAAGAACTCCATTAATTTATATTGAAGGCTTCATTAAAATGGCTTGCTAGGCAAGGAAGTAGCTGAACTAGTAATAACACCTGAAACTATGGTTCATCTCTCATGCCAAATCCACCTCAACCCCACAGCACGAAGAAGAGAATTGAAAATTGAAAAGAAGAGGAAAGTACAATAATTAATAGGAATCAAAAAGGTGCAATTTTCTAGAGCACCACTTTCTGTAATTCTTTGAGGGATGATATGAAACTCTATAGCCAATACTCAGTATAACAAAAGTGGTAAGTTGCTAAACAGGTCATGGCGGGTATCAGATTAACTACAAGTTGTGGGCTTAGTTTGTTTGGAAAGAGAGGAGATGAGTGAAGTTCACTACGCACTGAATATTCATTCAGTTGATCAGGAGAACACAAACTCTACATGCAAAATAATAAAAATGTATATAAAAAGGAAAACACAAACAACCAGCACTAATGGAAAAAGAAAAGCAGTGATCAGGAGAACACAAACTCTACATGCAAAATAATGAAAATGTATATAAAAAGGAAAACACAAACAACCAGCACTAATGGAAAAAGAAAAGCAGTCTACCCATTTAAATGTCTTGGGTGCCAAGACTTTAAGTTACTTTTTAACCTGACACCAGTAAGCTAAAAACTAAAAACATCAAGCATGAAGCATGCATTCTACAAAATGTGAAAAAGCAGAATTAATTTGCCAAACATACATTTTAGTTTGTAAAGCTAATGGACAGGTGATCATGAAAGCATTACATGCAAAAAGACTTAAACAATATGAAATTTACAGGGTGCAATACAGTACCTTGTGTGCTTGTGGTAACTTTCTGAAAGATCTTTCATATCTTTTTATATCTTCTTCCGAAGCTTCAGGATAGCTGCAAAGCAATTTGTTCAAGACGTTAACAGGTAAAAGTACCAAAACTGTAGACTTTAACATGCAATTGCCAATGGCACAGAGCACCATGATTACTAGAGTAAATAGACCAGAGAAAACTATCTAGAACACGAATATTCAATGTACTGACATTCCCACAAAAAAATTTAAAAAAAAAAAAAAAAAATTGAATAACAATAGACCAACTACTGAACAGAAGAACAAGGTTTAATCCTTAAACCCCTGGGTATAGGTAATTGATGAGGCATCGAGATGTTAATCCTATTACTATCAAACGCAAAATACTTGAGAATTATTTTTGATTTTTTATTCACATTTAAAACGTGCATATACAGTATATATACGTGAGTACATACTTGATGAATGCGCTAATGATGCGCCTTAGGGCTTTAACTTCTAAGGCTTCTTCGAGTTTCCTCCGACGCTCCACTTCTTCGGCTTCGGCTTCGGTGTTCAACATTTCCGACGACCCCTCTCCGACTGTATCTCCGACAGAGTATGCTGCTACCGTTCAACCTGTTGATTGGAAATCCCCTTCAATCTTCAGGCTAGCAAATATGCTCCCCTACCTAATAAATAACAATTCACTCTGAAATCTGAATATTTTAAAAAAAAAAATTGAATTGAATTTTTTCCACTCGATATTTCATAAATACCCTTTCGTTTTTCTAGGGTGCTTTCTGCTTTGGTTCCCAGAAAAGAAGGTGGCAAACTGCCAAACTGGCAATTTTTTTTGCTAATTAAATCATAAGTTCATAATGGAAAAAGAGGCACGGAAAAAGGTAGCGGAATGGTAAAAATACGATTCTCTTATTTGAAAGTAGGGGTGTAAATGAGCCGAGCGGCTCGCGAGCAGCTCGCGAGCCGCTCAGTCAAAGCTCAGCTCGAGCTCGGTCAAAGCTCGGCTCGAGCTCAGTCAAATTCGAGCTCGAGCGGCTCATTTAATAATCGAGTCAAGCTCTAGCTCTAGTGTCTTAGGCTCGTGGCTCGACGAGCTGCTCGCGAGCGACATATATATATATATATATATATATATATATATATATATATATATATATATATATATATATATATATA
>NC_044918.1:26392245-26563432 GCF_003576645.1 Ipomoea triloba | reverse complement strand
ATATATATATAACATTATAGTTTATTTTTAATTGAAACATGAATTTAAAATCAAAAAAGTTAAATCCGAGCTCAAAATTGGACTCGAACTTGAGTTCGAGCATAAACCCGCGCTTGAATTCAAGCTCGAACTCGAGCTCGAGCTCGAGCTCGAATAATTAAGCTGCTCGAGCTGAACTCGAGCAGCTCGAAAATTGCCGAGCTTGAGCTCGATCGAGCTCGAGCTCGAACTCGAGCCGAGCCTTCCTTAACGAGCTCGAGCCACCCTAGGCTCGAGCTCGGCTTGGCTCGTTTACACCCCTATTTGAAAGTTATTACAAAATCTATATCTATATATCTATATTATATTATATCTATATACTCCGTATTAAAATAAAAGTGTCATTTTCCTGCTTATTTTTTTAAAAAAAAAAAAATTAGTTTGAAATTTAAAATCAGTTAACATAAGATTAGAATACTTAACAAAATTAAATCATATTTAAGTTAATACCTTAAATTCAGTATATATATATATACATATATATATATACACACACACACACACACACACACACACACACACACACACACACACACATATATAAACTTGATTTTAGATTTTACTGTCACTAATGAAAGAATGTTGAGCTCAAGCAACCAGATTTTCTGCAGGGTGGATGAAAGGTGCATTTCATGGTGGAAAGAAGGAAATGCAGGAATCAATACATGAGAGCCTTAATTTCATTCTCAGCACAGCTCCAATGTGGGGGACATGTTGGTTGTTTGATGTTTGTTCAGTTACATCTTTTATTATTCTTCATCCTTGATTTTTCTATAATTAGATCCCTCCTTCCTTTATCTATTATGTAACTGGATGGAAAAGTGTAAGTGTTTGAAGAATCCTTGAATTTTCATTTTATTTGTGTTTGGTAGCAAATCTAAATGTTCAAGTGCTTTTGAAATCCCCCTTCCTTTGTTGTTTTATTTTTTACAAATACCTAAGCCAAAGCCTATAATGGCCTTAAGCAATAGGGCCTACTTCGCTTCCTCAATAGGCAGATATAGAGCTACAACTGGGAGTAATAGAGCCCAAGAATTTATTTGCCCAACCGGAGTAACCAAAAGCAGCCTGATTCAACCTTGTTTTGTTTGAATTCATTTTTATGCCAATTTACTGACCACACCATTTCGATGAGTTTGGGTCAACCTAGAAATGTTGGGCTTCCACTGCTGAATCTTGTGAAGCTAAAAGGAGTGCCCATTTTGCAGCAACTGCACCTTGAGGAACGGCTGCTACGAACTTCATCCGATAATTGGTGCATCATTAATGATGGAACAAACACACCCACCATTGTTATGGGTATCTCTGGGTAAGCTTTACTCACCGAGATTTCTATTGCATTTGAAAATGAAGCTGATCACTTAATGCTAACAACCGATCGTGTTGAACATGATAAGGTTATGTGTATGAATAATTTAAGCTACAAAATCTTAGATGAATTTATTGATTAATTGCTAAAAGAAATTTTTTTTAAGTGGATACAATATTGGGCTTGCTGAATTTATGAGGAGGAATGGTTGATGTTATGTATATCATCTTAGCTTGAATATTTGATAATTGTGATGCCAATATGTCATGGATCTGTCTGTCTCTACATGAAGGATTTGATGATAGAGTTCCAAAGCTTTTACCTTTAGCTAATTACTTTTGGCATTGCAATTAGTTTGAAGTTTGATTGCTTTTCATTAAGTGTTTTCTGTATGTTTTCATCAAAGATTTCTTTTTGTAAGCTTTTTTTTTTATTTTTTATTTTTTATTTTTTATTTTTTTACAGCAATCCCACTGAACTTCTTGAAATCAATTATGTTTTACGAGACAAGATACCAGTTATCAAGTGGAGGTACTGTAATAGTTGATCATGGGACAATATTTGCAACTTTTATATGTAATAAGGATGATGTTCCCAGTGTACAACCGTATCCCCGACCTATCATGTCATGGAGCAGCTTATTATACAGTAAGGTATTCCAAGGAGTTGGGGATTTCTACCTTCGTGAAAATGGTAAGTTCATTCTAAGTTCCTTTCGTTTTAAGATCGTTATTACTTATCATAAATTTCACTTGTTTCTCAAATGCTTGGTCTGATCTAGAACCTCCCTAGCTAGCTTTTGTTTGTTGGCTGGCTACATGTTAATCTATTGTGTGAGCTAAGCACTAAGGACCCTGTGAAGAATATCTTTGATAAATGCATTACAATAGGGCTTTAGAAGTCTATTACTTAAGGTGGAAATTTCTTATTGTTACAGGCAGGAACTGTTATTGAAACTGTGGAGCATCTTGTAGAAGAGCAAAGCTTGGATCCACTCTCTTTTGAGAAGTAGGCTTCTTGAGATTTTAAAAATACATTACATTGTTACCTTAACTCACAAATAGTAGCTAATAGTTTACTTTTGATCATAGTATTGTTTTTCGATGATAGGACTCTGTTCAAGTGTAATGATTTAAAGTATTGTGTTAGTATAAAGTTTGATAATAATTTAATTGTGTGATGATATAAAGTTTGGTGTTAGTTTGATAGTATTAGGTAGTCTTAATGATAATATTGTGTTAGATATAGTGCGTTGATATGGATTTTAAATTGTAGCAGGTACATGAATTAAAAAAAATTAGGGGTTTTAATTAAAATAAATAAAATATTTTTTTTAAATACTAATCCGCTTAGGAACGGTAGCGGATGATTTTTTTATTTTTTATTTTATAGATCATCTGCTACCGTTCTTAGCTAGGAACGGTAGCGGATGACCAAATATTAAAAAAAATAAATAGTAATCCGCTACCGTTCCAGAAAGTCAACGACATTTAGTGACTCTCCCATCTGCTACTGTTGTACAATAGCAGCGAAAAGTCTTTTACAATAGTAGCGGATCTGCAGTTTTGTACTAGTGTATGGAAGAACAATATCCCATAATGGGAACATTCCAAAAAATTACCATACATTTGGAAACTGGACTCAAACCTTAAGTGTGCACACTCCTACATGAGGATTCCAAGCCCCAATGAGTAGTTAAAAGCTCAAGTAGGCAGGATATGTTTCTACTGACTACCTCTCAAAACAAGGTATACAACCCTAGTGGTAAATTCATATAACCACTCATTAACCAATAGGACACAAGGCCCTAGTACCCGGGATAAGTTCATGCCAAGTGCTTCACAAAACAGGGCGTAACCCTAGTACTCGGTAAACACCCTGATAATGACGTTTTTCACGCATGCATCAAGCATCAAATTACAGTATATGGTTAAGATACCATTCAACTGGAGATGACTCTTGTAATGTTAGGAATTGATGTTATGTGGAGTTAAACACAAGCTAAAACTACTCTTTTAGAAGCTAGACCTATCGTTAATGAGTTTGGTTGATATGGTTTAGCAAATAACAAATTTTGACAAACTGACGTTATATGTCAATAAAATAAAAAAAAATAGTATATATTATTTACGACGTCGGTTCTTGGCAAAAACCGACGTCATATGTTTTTAATATATATTTTTTTAAAATTAAAGAGAACCGACAACGTATGTTCTAAATAAAATTAAAAAAAAAACGTAAAGACATACTGTAATACTCATATTTTTAGAAAAGTAATTATATTTATGTTTATTAAATGAAGTCAACAAGTCAAAGTTTCTTAAATATGATATTGGATAAAATTACCAAATTACCCTTCCTTACTCTTAAAGGCTAAGGAATCACTTCATCTTGGATAAATATCTCATTTGAATGAAAAAGGATAAGAAGATTGACTAGAGAGATAAGGGAAGGAAACTTCTTGAATCTTTGAGCTCCATCTTCTTCAAGCTTAGGTCTCAAGTAATTGGAGTATTGTAGGTAAGTTTGACCTCCATATTTCACTCTTTTTGAGTTGGGTTTATCATTAGAGCCCTAAGATTGATGTTTCGAAAATGTTAGGGATTTTGACAATGAGTATTTGGGTGAGCTAAATAGCTAAGATTTGGATGTGTTTAGGTAAGTGGTTAACTCTTCTCTCCTTATTTTGCAAAACCCATAACTTATTTGGAATCTCTACCAATTGGAATACCCATTTTAGGGTTAGTTTGAGTTAACAATACGTTGGGCTTTTGATATAGTATGACTCAAGCTATTTATGATTGTTAAAGTGTGAGTTCACTATTATGCGATTTATGAGTTATTATTATTAATTTTTAAGTATATGTTTGAAGAAGTGCTATGATATGTTTTTGGGACTGTTAAACTTGATTATAGATATCTTTGGGCATGCCTAAGTATGGATTTTGTGAATAGGTGAACATGACCTTTTGGACTTTAATTGTAAGTGTGATTTGTACTAAGGGGTTTTGCTATAAGAGATGATCAAGTAAGTTATTTGGCAATTATTAGTTTATGAAGTCAGATTTGTTTTGCCAAGTTATGAGCTATACGGATTTCATATTACTTTTGGATATGCACTTTGTTATGTGGTGTATGTTAAGGAAACGATTTTGCTACAATGGGACATTTGATTATAAGAATTATTTGGAATGTTTGACTAAACTCATGAGGCAACCTACAATTTGTTATTTGTTTTGTTTGGCTTGGAACGTTCCTAAATGCTCATTCCGAATCGTCGAGCTGACTCATTCCGAATCGTCGAGTCTTTACTTTTGAATTATTTGTTGGAACGTTCCATCCGGCTCATTCCGAATCGTCGAGCCTGACTCATTCCGAATCGTCGAGTCTTTTTAGATCATTATACCAATAATGGCCTATGCCACAAGGTATAATGGTGGGAGTAGGTTGCCAATAAGTCATGGGTTAAAGAATGATTTGAGCTTTGAAGTATTGTGTTATGAAATAATGTTGATGCTCATGTAGCTAAAGCTAAAGTTTCTACTTTGGAGAACCTGTGTATGGTATGATGGAATTATATGGCTTCGATACAGTTTGAAGATCGTGATTTGCACCTATTAAATTACTCTAAAGCTTATTGTCTTTTATTAAGGTTACTTGATCCGGGTTGAGAAGAGTATCACTTACTGGGCATTAGCTTATTATTTGTATTTTTCCTCATGTTTCAGAGTAGTTAAGGATATGTGAATAGCATGATGCGCAAGTGGTGGGGTCTCGAAGCTGACTTTTGAAACTAGGAGAAAACTTAGTCCTAGTATTGGAGCATATCACGAGCTTTTGGTTATTCGGATATTCCCTTCGACCATTTGTATTTCTGGTAAATCATTGTGCTTGATTTTAGTGCTTGTGATGCATTTTGGACATACTACTATTGATTGTAAATATTTAATAGTGGTGAATTGATGACTGTTTTGGGAAGAACTAGTTCTTTGTTGTGGAATTATTATGTATTCAAGTGTTGTTATGAAGGTTTCGAGAGGTATGTATGGTTAGGCTTCGTATTGTTACAGGTTTTCATGTAATGATACGACCGGGTCATGTCCTAGAAGTGGGGCGTGACACATACGACGTCGATTCTCCCTAGAACCGACGTCGTATGTTATAAATAATTTATTTACAAAAGTTAAAGACTTAACGCCATATGTTCTGAATAAATTTTTTTTTAAAAAAAGAAGAAAAACGTAAACACTTGCGATTGTTTTTAATATAACATAGATCAGATCGTAAATGTAAACGCACACTCTTTTACTCTTCTTCGTTCCACGTACAAGAGCAGCAACAGTAAGTCTTCGTTCCACATACAGCAGCAAGTCGACGGCCTCCACAACGACTTCATAGCAGGTACGACGGCGACCAAAAATGGAAGGCAACGAGAGTGAGAAGATCTTCCTGCAAGTCGACGGCCTCCACAACCTTCGACGGCGATTCCTTAGTCGACTAAGCCTTTGATTTCTTCTAGCAGAAGATCTTCCTGCAAATTTCTCTCCCTCTCTATTTGTATATATTCCTTCTAGTAGTATGAGAAGCTATTTTTTTGAAATTGTTTTTATGTAGTTAAGGCAGCAACTATTCTGAAAACGTGGCTGAGGAGCAGTTAGCGGCTTTGTATATATTCCTTCCAGCAAGCTGATCGATCTTCTCCAGGTGGTTGAGGAGCAGTTAGGCAGGTCGAAGAAGAAGAGGAGGAGGAAAACGTAGGCATATTAGCATAACCTTTACTCCAACTGATCTAACCCTCTATAACCTTTACTCCAACAGTTTTCATCGCCTACAAATCTCACCAACTGATCTAACCATCCACCCTCCATGATCTAACATCAACAAGAGGCAATAACATTGAGTAGAAGAAGAACTGATACGGGGTGCGACTAGGCGGCAAAAAGCCGGACAGAAAATATTATACAGTTTTTTTAATTAAAAAACCGACGTCGTATCTATTTTTTTTTTTTAAAATAGAGATACGGCGTTAGTTTTTTGGAAAAACCGACGTCGTATCTCTATTTTTAAAAAATGACATACGACGTCGATTTTTAAAAAAACGACGTCGTATAATTTATTTATAAAGTTTGCTAGAACTACGTCGGAAAATAATAGACGTCGTATGCCCAAAATAACTTACGTAAAAATGTATTTTTGTAGTAGTGTCGGGACTTGGTTGATTCAAGCTAAGATGTCATATTCTACTAAGGATTAGTGGATTAAAACAAGGCATAGGGTAAGTGAGATGCACAAAAGTGTCCAAATACCACTGTTGTAGCTATTTGGACTTGCAACCTCACCTTGAACTCCACTCTCGTGGCAATCCAACCTAAAGTTGCCCAAACAAGAACACAAAGCATAAATTTTCCTTAATACCCGAAATACTCTCGTACTAGCATCAAGTGTGTGAATGTGTGGCTAGTGTACAAGCTCTACTCTCGTAGCAACACTTGGTGCGCTTGTCCTAGTATCTCTTCACCGACCTCTGATACTCGGCCATTCTACGCCAAGCTACATCTCTTCTTCCTCTAGGAAGTTCTTCTCTATCAGCAAACTTCCCTCATTCGCCTCATCAGTGTACTGCAAGACTCGGCTGCTAGGTTCAAGCACTTCGATAAGCACTTTAGCCTCAAACACATATGTTAAGGAGAAGGGTGTTTCATCAGTTGCCCTTCGCGGACTCGTGCGGTAGGCCGACAACACTCGTTCTAGGTCACTCACCCAACTTCCTCCAAGGTTGCTTAGCTTCTTTCGTATTCCATCCACGATGGTCCGATTAACATTCTTTACCTGACCATTCGCCTAAGGGTAAGCCACGGACACTTTGGTGTGCCGTATTCCGAACTGTTCACAGAACTCAACAAAGGGCCGACAATCAAACTGCCGACCGTTGTCACTTATCAGATGTTCAGGAATACCAAACCGACAAATCACGTTTTTCCAAAGAAACTTTCTGCACTAAAACTCGGTTATGGTGACAAATGGCTCGGCTTCCACCCACTTGGTGAAATAGTCCACGGTGATTATGCAAAACTCGTGTCGCCCTGGCGCGACTGGTATTGGACCCAACATATCTACCCCCATCTTGCAAAGGGGATGTCAGTGGTAACCGGCGTAAAGAAGAAAGCTGGTCTTGTTTTTTTCCGAGCAAAGGGCTGATAAACGGGACACTTTGCCACCTTCAGGATGCAGTCTCTGACTATGGTCAGCCAATAATATCTTTGCAACACTAAATTTCGTGCCAAGATATGAGCGCCTTGCTGTGCCGAGCAAATACATGAGTGCACTTCTTCCATCACTTTCTTGGCATCGGCCAGGAATAAACATAATAGGAGGAGTCCCCCGAAAGACCTCTTGTACAACCTTCGATCCTGCATAACATAGGATGGTGTCATTCTCTTGATTCTAGCTGCTTCTGTCGGGTCATCAGAAAGCTCGGCCTTTTCTTTGTACATGATAAGGTCGGCCAAGAACTGGGCCTCTGGAGTAATTTCCTCTTCCTCATCACTTTCCCCTTGGTTCCAGTCTTGCCGATTTATTACATTGACTTTCTCCGCACTCTCATCCCGAGCTTCTATACTTGGTCGCTCCACTATTTCTTTCCGAAAAATGCTCACTAAGCAATCTGGTATTCCACCTAACTTTATCTTAGACAGAACATCAGCCCCTAGTTTTCAGCTCTTGGAACATGATCAATCTCATAGGCTTGGAACTCCTTTAGGGGTCCCTCAGTCGTTTCCTTCTATCGCCTCATTCTTTCCCCTTTAGTCTCATCAGACCCTTTCACCTGCCCGACCACCAGATGTGAGTCAGTTCGAATGCGAAATTTCTTGGCTCCCAAGGCTTTAGCTACTCGCAGCCCGCCAAGGACGACCTCATACTCAGCTTCATTATTAGAAGTTTTGAATTGGTATTCCAAAGCATAGTACAATCAGAAGTCTTCTGGGTAGTTAGCATTACCCCCCCCTCCCCCCCCAATGGTGTTTTTGGCTTAAAGCACCATCAGCATGCATTTCCCACCATCCATCGGACTCGGGAATGGGCACAAAGTCATCCTTTGATTCTTGAGCCGTGCATTCAACTATAAAGTCGGCCAACACTTGAGCCTTGATCGTTGGTTGTGGTTGGTATTCGATTCTATACTGAGTAAGCTCTACGGCCCACTTGACTAACCGGCCAGAAGAGGTCAGGTTTTTTTAGCACTCCAGCTAACGGTTGATCTGTCAACACCCGGATGGGGTGAGCTTGAAAATAACAGACTAGCTTCCGGTTCGTCATTACCAACACATATACCACTTTTTCAAGTGATGAATAGTGAACTTCAAAAGCATTCAAGACCCTGCTCACATAGTATATTGGATGCTGAACTTTATCATCTTCCTGGATAAGCACCGAGCTAACGACCTGCTAAGAGACGGCTAAATAGAGAAATAGTACCTCGCCCTCCACCGGTTTGGACAATAGTGGAGGATAAAGCAGATATGCTTTGAGACCTTCAAAGGCGGTTTGGCACTCAGCAGTCCACACGAATCTTTCCCTTGCTTTTAAAGCATCAAAGAAAGGTAGGGAACGGTCGGTCGATTTAGAAAGGAATCGGCTCAATGCTGCCAGTCGACTTGTGAGACGCTGCAACTCTTTAACGGTCTTAGGCGAATGCATATCAATAACGACCCTAAACTTTCCAGGACCTTTCACCACCAGCATATCATCAACATAAGCAGCCATGGACTTGCCCAACAAATCTTTGAACAATTGAGACACCATTCTGGTATAGGTCGCACCAGAATTCTTTAGGTCGAAGGGCATGACTCGGTAACAATATACTCCGTCCAGAGTCACGAAGGCAGTATTTTCTTCACCAACCACATGCATAAAAATCGGGTGATAACCCCTAAAGGCATCCATGAAACTCAGTAAAGCACATCCAGTTGTCTCGTCTACCATCTTGTTGATCCTTGTGAGCGGAAACTGATCTTTAGGACAAGCTTTGTTTAGATCGGTGTAATCAACACACATCCTCCATGCATGCGGCTTTGGGACCAATACCACATTGGCCAACCATTTAGGATACTTAACCTCCCAAATGTGCCCAACAACGAGCAATACATCAATCTCCTTCTTCACAAACTCCCGATGATCAGTAGAAATGTGCCTTTTCTTTTGAACAATAGGTCGGTAGGTCAGATCTACATCTAATCGACGAGTGATTATTGATCGGTCTACCCCTGGCATATCTTCTAGTCCCCATGCAAAGATTTTCCTGTATTTTCTCAATACTTGTACAACTAATTCCTTGACATCCTCTAAAAGGCCCTTCCCGATCCTCACCCGTCTTTCAAGGTGGGTCAGATCAAGCTCGACTTTCCTCTAGCTCAACTGCTGGCTCAGGTCGTTCCAAGGCACGCTCCATCAAGTCTTCCTTCTTAGTGATGGTATGAATGCGAAGGTCCGACCTTCCCATCTTACGACAGGATTGCAAGTAACAATCACGAGCTACTTTCTAATCACTCCGCACGACCCCGACTCCAGTGGGTGTCTGAAACTTCATACACAAGTGTTGCAAAGATATCAAAGCTCCCAAATCTTCTAGCCCTGGTCTCCCCAGGATCACGTTGTGAGAACATTCTAGCTGAACAACCACAAACTCCATCTCTATGGTTTTAATATTTGGGTAAGTGCCTAGCTCGACCAATAGCTTTATGGAGCCCTCCTGTGATACACCGGATTAAATTCAAGCCTTAAACTCCGGTAATTATTCCTACCGTGTGATTAATTTTATTAATTGGGTTCTGTTTCATTAAATAGAGATGTATTCTATACTCTAGTTTATTTATTTAATCAAATGGCCCAATTCCTTGATTTAATCTTGTAAGGGATTTTCCATTGGATCTTTTATTCTTTATATTAAATTAAATATCTAATGGCCCAATCTTTGAAGGACCATGTTTTATATTTATTAAATTAATATTTAATGTGGATAGCCCATTCCTTATTAATGAGCCCATACTCTATCCTAACACCCTAATGATATATACACACTATGTATGTAATGATTTCCAAAGTTCATATAAAAGCCTTATAACAATAATTCCTAGCTTTTCCCTTCTCCTGCAAAAGATTTCCCATCACCCCTTTCATTTCCAAGGAACCCTAAACACACACTATCCTTCATCTTAACAAGACTTCAAGAAAGGTTACTCTTTTAGGAATCATGGTGCTTGGGTAAGCATTAATC
Organism: Ipomoea triloba; assembly: GCF_003576645.1. Classification (NCBI taxonomy): domain Eukaryota; kingdom Viridiplantae; phylum Streptophyta; class Magnoliopsida; order Solanales; family Convolvulaceae; genus Ipomoea; species Ipomoea triloba. Next base: position 26,552,810 of record NC_044918.1, on the reverse strand, counting down.
TTTAGGTAGATTGCATTTCTTCTCATGATTTCTTAGTCTTTTTATAAGTTTTTATTATTTCTTCCTTGGGGTTTCTTGGGGTAAAGATGATCAAGGAGGTGAAGGTGACTTGAGGGATTGAGCATAGAAGTGGTGATTGCTTTTGGATTGATAAGCTTCAAGAGGTAATCTTCCATGTTACACTAAAACCTACTTTCACTCATGAATCTATGAATATTATTTGGTGTTGTGGAATCCTGTGGAATTTCTTGGTGTTTTAGCCTTTGATTTGTTGGATTGTGAGCCTATATTGTGGATCTATTGACTTGTGTTCATTATCCTTTCATCTTGATGAGTATGAGTATTTATTGTTATGGATTCCATGTATTATTTGGCTTTTGAGATGTGAAATCTGTGTGTTCTGAACATATTTCTTATTCTGGATTGGATTATCGTGTATTCTGTTCTAAGTCTGGATTCTGTTCTAAGTATGGATTTTGTGCGTTGAAGTTGTCCTTGCAGTGCGTTTCAATGGTATAATGTGTCCCGTTGGAATGTTCCGTAAGAAGACTAGTGGAGTGGTTTGGCAGAATGTAGTGTTCCGTGGGTTTGTTCCGTGACTATTTGAGGAGTGGTTCAACAGAATGAGGTGTTCCGTGAGGGGGTTCCTTCAGTATTGGTGGTGTGGTTCGGCAGAATGTGGTGCTTCGTGAGGTTGTTCCTTCAGTTCAAATTCTGGTTCTGTTCTAGTAATTGTTTGATGGTCTGTTGACTCTGTTGTTTCATCTTTAATTCTGGAATCTGTCCTGAACATATTGTTGAGTATTCCACCTTGGTTGTTGAGTAATTATTCATGATCATTGGTTATTTATCTTGACTTATTGAGTTAGTATTGTTGGTTGATTCCTTGGTTATTATACTGAGTATGTACTGTGTTCATATTCTGAGTTGAGCATTGTTGGTGGAGTAATTCCTTTGGGAATGAATCTGAATTTGGTATCTGGAGACATTGAGTCCTTATGAGTATTACTTTGGCTTATTGAGTCTTTAATATCCTTAGGAAGTGTTTGATGGAATTATGGCTTTACTTGTGGTTGGTATTATGAGAGCAATTGTTTGGGCATTGTATGCCTTTGTGGTAATGAGCATTATATGCCTCTATGGTCGGGCATCGTGCCTCTGTGGTAATGGGCATTCTATGCCTCTATGGTTGGGCTTTATGCCTCTGTGGTTGGGCTTTATGCCTCTGTGGTTGGGCTTCGTGCCTCTGTGGTTGGGCTTTATACCTTTGTGTTGTGATATTGGTATGGTGGTTGGTATTATGGTTTGGTGGTTGTGGTTTGGATCTTATCCTTTGTATTGTGGTTTTGGGGTCACTCTAAGAGAGTGATGTGAGATTGGGTTGGGTTTGGTTGGTTTCACTTGTGGTTATTCTGTTGAACTTGTGACTCAGTTGGTATCTTGTTATAGACTTGTTGTCTTATGCATTCGTTATTTGATATTGAATTCACTTGGAAGTGTCTTTGGTTTGTGATTCATTCAACTTGTTATTGTTGAGTCGTCTGATTTAAACAAAGAACAGTTTCGTTGGTGCGTATATTCTATACGTGTGTGCAAACCTATTTACAAACCATACTATACTATGTATTTCTCACGAGTGTGAGTGGTTGATTACTTAGCATTTCTTTGCTAATGTTTTCGTAACTGTTTTCCAAGTATGGAGTAGATTGAGCCGAGAGCGCGCTAGAGATAGATCTACTTCGTTCTATGCTTAGTCTAGTGGACTGTTTAGATGTTTTTCAGGCATGTGTGCCTTAGACTATGTTTTATGTATCGACTATTTCAGTTGTTTTATCTTATGGATTAGTATTGTGGATTCTTAGCCTGTGCATCTAGGTTCAGATTTGCCTGGATGTGGCATGACACCCGTTTGAGTATTAGTATGCTTCTGATTTATTCTGTTGTTAGTTCTGAGATTTGCTAGCTTTTATGTTAAGTTTATGCCTATCTCATCGTGAAATTTTAGGGGTGTCACACCTCCGCCTCAATCGAGTCACCCATGAACCCCGCCAAGGGAGTCATGACCAGTCTAAGAACATCTCTATCCAGCCCCAACTTATTGAAGGTGTCTAAATATAGTATATTGACACTGCTACCCGTGTCCAGTAACCCGTCTCACGACGGTGCCGGCTATGTCCATAGCTATAACCAAAGCATCTCGATGAGGACCGGCTCCTAAGGGTAGGTCTTCATCTGTGAAAGTAATGGGTTCGCAGCATATCTTCTTCACGTTGACTTCTCGTCCATACACGGCTCCGACATAGAGCTGCCGAGCCCAAGCGTTCCTCGACCCGGCCGAGTCACCTCCCTTCAGGTCCTCCGACAATCATATTAATGATATTCTTATGCTTCCAATTTGCTTCCTCGTCCCCTGAAGCAGGTTGCTTTCCTTTGTCACGATTACCCTCCCCAGACTGGCTTTGGTTTCCGTGCTGCCATGGTAAACCTTGACGCATCTGGTTAGGAGAAGCCGGCGCACTACTTTGGATAATAGCCTCCATTTCCCTCCTAATGAAAGCGCACTCTTCTGTTGAATGAGTGGTCGAGCGATGCAGCCGACAATACTTGTCGTTTCCCGAACCTTGGCCCACGGTCTCGGGCTTATCACCCGGTCGCACCTTGGGTGGCGAAGGTAGGGCATGAACTTCTTGGACCACGACCGATTGCTGGCGAAACGGTGGGACACCCGATCTTTTAGGGTTCCGGTCAGTCTCTTGGCGACCTAGCCGACTCTTATCAAACTTTCCCCAACGTTGTTCCTCTACACAAGGCTTTTTGGGTTAAGACGACCCTCCTCCTTGGATTTTTTTCTGCTTGATCGCGTCCTTCGCGTCAGCATGCCGGTTGGCTCTTTGGATGGCATGAGCGTACGAGGTCGACCACTCAGTATGGAGGTTGGTATACACCTTACCCAACCTCAAGTTCTCCATGAACAAGATTAGTAGCGTGTTATCTTCCAGGTCGTCGACCGCTTGAACCTCCTTTCGCCATCTAGCCAGGAACGACCTAAGTGGCTCGTTAGGGTCCTGCTTAATTCCAGACAGATACATGAAGTTTTTCTTAGGTCGCAAATTGGCGGCGTAATTGGTTAAGAAAAGCTCAGCCAACTGCTCGAAACTGCTCACTGAATGCTCGGGCAACTTCATGCACCACCTTTGTGCTGCGCCGATTAAAGTAGTTAGGAAGGCCTTACACATCAAAAGAACTTCAGCTCCGTGGATTTGCATCTGAGCCTGGAAACTGATCAGATGCTCCTTGGGATCACCCGTTCCATCATAAGTCAAATTCTTAGGTAATTTGAACTTCACCAGGGTCCTATAAGCCATGATCTACTGAGAGAATGGACATGCCCTTAGGAAAGACCGAGCATTGTCTGTCCTTCTGTTCACTTGATCCTGTAGATCCTGAACTTGCCTAGCTAACGCGACGACCTCATCCAGCTTTCGTCCTCGACCAGCCGGGGATTCTCCACTACTCTCATGAACTGAGTGCTCCTCGACCTGTCTTTGAACATCTTCGTACCTCCGCTCGCGCCTATTTCTACGCTCGTTAGGAGTGACCTCCCTTGGTACCTCATTTGCATTCAGATTTCTGTCGCTCGACACATCTCGATTTCCCAAGCTATCTAAGGTGGATTGACGCGGGCTTCTCGACCCAGCTCGAACTGGAGATCGGCGCGAAGCAGCCGACCTTTCTTGCTCCACCGATCGAACAGACCGAGACTACTGCTGCTGAACCCTCTGAGGCGCACTCTTCTCACGATTGAAAAACTCTCGCTCGTACAAGTCTGCCATTCTCGTGAGTGCTTCGAGAATTCCAGGTCTTCCTGGCGCGGGTGGCTGAGGTGGAAACACCTCTTCAGCTCGGACCTCCTCAACGACGGGGGCCTCTACTCGCACTTGTTCACTTTGAGCACAAGAATTATGGCGACTAAGCTACTCTCACAAATCACCAGCACGGGGTTGGGATAACTGCTCTCGTAGGTCCCTCCCCTGAAAAACAGTTTGCCCTACAGTACCATTCGCTTGTACCTGAGGTTGCGTTCTACCTTGACGACTCCTGGTGGTCACCATTGCTACGTACTTTCCACCTTCTCAGTCAGTTCGATCCACACAAATTTTCGTATCGATCCCCACAAACGGCGCCAATGTTGGTTTTATCAACCATGGATGGTCGAACAGCATGCCAACACTACCGGAAAATCGACTTAGTGTATTTGGGATGAAAGTAGAGCAGCGTTTCAGCCCTCTTTGTATAATGAATTCTTAACCTCTCTCAAGGCCTTAAACCCCTATTTATACAAGTTAAGAGGGATTTCTGCCTTTGGTAACCCTAAGCTACCATATACAAGTTGAGATTTCTTTCCTTATTACATTTAGATACTTCCTTAATCTATTTCAACCTTCTTTCCATATCTTCCATCTGATTCCCGCTCCCAACCGCCTTTGCCTTTAGCAAACCTTCTAAAACGCCTTTAGGAAACCCCATAGCCGCCTTCCACAGACCACATTTCCTACCTCGGCCACAGCCTCTGGGTCGACCAGACCGACTCATCACTCGAGAGTCCACTAAGCATATTCTTTTCATTCTCAAACTCGTCCTTGAACGTGTTCCACAAAATTGTCCTCAACATGCCATCACCCTTTCTTTCGCCTTTCTTATCGTTCCCTTCGATCGTCTCTTTCTCCCTTCCGAGCAAGGGAGCTCCAGGTGTCGAGCCTCTAACCCATTCCCTATCATATGGAAATTGTGATTGAGCTAAGTATTTCTCTTTTAGGGAATTGGATTAGAACTTGTTATGGTACTTCTATGATTATAATTGCAAGTGTTAATTGCAAGGAATTGGGACTATATTATAGCCTTCCTCCACAACCATATATGCAAGGTATTAGCACATATTGTACTTCTTATCTAATCCACAACCAAATGAAGTACAAAGAGCCAATATCGCATCCATTGAGGCTCAAACCCACCCCCTCCCATGTGGGGGTGCAACCGGATGCCACTAGACCACAAGGTCTTTGGCTCCCACTTTCATTTCATTGAACTCTTAGTTGATTGTTTTACTACTTGCTCTCTAGTTTGCCTTGTTACTTGTGATACTCTATTGCTCTTGCACACATTTGTACCTAGCTTCTTGTAGGTTCGTGTTCACTTGTACTCAACCGCGCATTATCCACTCCAATTTGTCATCCTTGAGATATATCCCGAGGAATCTTCATTCCTCAACTTGCTTTCCATCCCACGCATACTACAATTTTTGTCAGTTTCCATGTTTGTCTAGAATGGCTTGTGATACATTGTGTATTCCGATCACTATAGTTGCTAGTGAAAGCTCACTTAGTATTAGTTCTCGAGTTTTGACTAAGTATAGATCCTCCCTCCTCTTGAAAAATGTTGAAGCACACATTTTGCACTCACAATTGATTGCAAAGATTTACATATGAAGGTATTAATCTATTATTTATTACTCCGTATTATTTATGTCTTATTTAATAGCTAATGATATTAACTTATTATTAATAAAGATAATGATTTTTTTAATATAAATTGTATGTAGATGATCAAGATATTGAAAATGATGGCTTGATTAATAACAAGGCTTAATTGATTGATTGATTAATTATTACACTTTCAAGTCTCAAGGGAATCAAATGTACTTAAATAATTAATAACTTATGAAATTTGAACTTTTAAGATTTGTACCTTGATTTATTGTTTTATTAATTTATTTTTCCTATATACGGTACAGATCAATGATGAACGAGGTTTACGAGAATGAGGAAAGGCTTTATGGATTGATTGATAGTGTTTATAGATTATGAATGATTTTGATATTTTGCATGCCATTTTTTGTTATGTTTGACTTTTTTTTCTTTTTTTTTTTTTTAGGTTGATTAGAAACTTTTGAATTTTGTATTGGAGTGTTAGACTTGGAATGTTGAATTTTTTGAAATTTCAAATTTGGAATAGAATAGCTGATCGTCTGAAATGTAAGCATCATGTAAAAATTAAAAATTCCTATAGTATTAGTCATACAACAAAGCATTGATAGAACTTTTCGAAACTAATTTGAAGCCAAATGGATTGAAGTTATTACACCCTAAAAAGTAAAAACATCACATTACTAACGTACTTGTGTGGATTACTGCCTATTTTATTCTAAACCACAGATAAGTTCTACACTTTTACTAAACAGATACATAACCTCAAGCTCAAGAGCTCAACAATAAGAAAATAAAAAAATGTAGCAATTGATGCAGAAACCTAATCCATAATGGTTTTGTTTGAAAAGTACAAAATAAATACTAGCAGATATTGTACAACTGGGTTAAAAATGAACCGAGACTAGGGAGGGCAATCACAAGAAGAGCCTGGGAAATTTACTCAACTAAACCAAACTTAGAAAGGAATTTCTTGTCATTACAGTCCAGCATCTCACTCAGGCTACAGTCTATGTTCTTCTGTGTCAAAACTTTTTGTCTCAATTCTAATGTTTTCTTCAAGCCATGCCTAAAGTAGTCTGGATAATCTGCAACCTCATCGATTCGTCTGCCCATCACATCTACCAAAAACCTAATCCGCGGTTGTAGAGAATTGTTGATACTCTTAATCAGAACAGGGGGATAATGGGTCACTAAAGCTGCAATCTGACTGGCTTCAAATCCGCATGATCTCAAGTATGAGATATTGGGCTTCAAGATCTTATTCACATCTCGGCACAAAATTGCAGGGAAGTTAATAATCACTCTTTGCAGATCATGTTCTGTTAGACCCAACGACTTCAAGAAGTCAGAAGTGGGACGCAGCCTCTTATCGACACTATAACCCATTATAGATGGGTGCTTCACCAGTACTTTTCCAACCATCCCTTCCTTGGATAGGCCCAGATTGGAAAGAAAATCCACAATTTGTGAAATCTTGGATTCAATGCTGTAGCTGATAATTCTGGGGTTTATCAGTATCATCTTGCCGATTTGCTTCTCAGTAATACCAAGAGCTTCAAAGAAAGCAAGCAGTGGGCAGAGTTTCTCTTCAACACTGTGAGAGAGTATGTGAGGAAATTTAGTTATGGCAGAAGCTACCTCATCAGGTTTTGTTCCCAATGTTGCAAGACACTGCACCATTGGAACCAGTTTCTCATGCAAGCCCAGAGTAAGGATCTTGGGGCACTTTCGAATAATGGAAGGAAGTTTCCTCTCCTTGATGCCTATACTTTTCAAGTAATCCCAATTTTCCGAGGCATTTTGTCTCTGCATGCCCTCAAGACGCCTGCACTTCTGGAACATTTCATGAATACTTTTATCATCAAAACCTCTATCTTTGAAGAACCACATAATGCCAGAACTGTGGCTGCTTGTAGTTTCCATATTTCCTGAAAATAATTCAGAGAAGTTTAGGAAACCAAATTACGAAATAGAGGAAATTGTGGCGATAATAAAGCAACATTTTTTCACAAGTAAAATTTATTGATAAGTGCCAGAAGATGCAACCTAATAAAAAACTGGTCTACAACATCTATCCGGCAAAGATGCAATGTACAGATATCAACCTATCTAGTATCAAAACAGAACAAGAAAACATACACAAATCCTCCAAATGGTGTAACCAAACAGCATCTAGTGATTAGAGTTGACGTCTAAAACAGAGTCTTACTCTAAACAAGAGCCATTTACTTACATAATGACAATATCAACCACAAAAATTCTATGCTACTTGAAATATCATCACTAAAAGGGAGCAACTATTTTTAGATCTTCTCAAATCCCAACATCTCTATAAGAACTCTGAAACAATGCAATGGCTTTAAATGCTATACAATTCCTATTATCTAGCAACAGAAATCTATGGGTGGAAATGAGCTGAGCCAAACTTGAACCTAGGCTAGCTCAAGCTCAAGCTCGAAATATTTATAGTGGCACAAGTTTGAGTTAGAGCTGATCAAGCTTTAAAATTTTGGCTCAAGTTCAGCTCGCTAATTTTTATAATGCTCAAGCTCGATTCAGTTGACTCAAATTGAGCTCGAATTTGAACTGTAGCTTCATAAATTTGCTATTAAATTATAAACTGATGTATTCAAGCATAAATAGTAAAAACTAAAAAACTTTTAAAGTCCAAAATAAAATATAAAACTACTGTTCAAACCATCCAAACTCCAAATTTCAAATAGTTCAAAGCAATAAACTGTTTGAACCATTCAAAATCCAAATTTCAAGGGGACAGTAGCCTTACACCTTAAAATGGATAGTGAGTTTTGAAAGTTATTACACTTGATGATTTATTTATTTTTGTACAAAAGCATTAGAATAAGAGCTGTAAAAAGATGCACAGTCTTCGTCAATGAGAACAATTCATTCACTTTGTTAGAAGTATCATGGTGGGCACCTGAATGTTCTTTACTTCTTTGTGTGAAGTTGAGTCTGCGCAGCCATCATTAGGCTCACCAAACCATTAAACTGAGAGTTTACCCAGTATTAAGGTGATTAATTAATTATTAACTATAACTATGCCGAAATTTCAAAACTAGAAGGTTGCTTGTTTGAATGAAGTTTGGATATTACAATTGCAACCACGCCTAGAAGCATAAACAAAGTAAAGTATATGCAGAAACAGCAAAGAAAAAATGGTAATTTTTCGAATCTGAGAAAAACCGGAGACGCAACAAGCAATGAGATGAGGGGAAAACCAGAGACGCAGAGTGCGGTGCCGCTGTGGCAACGACGGTCTTGTTGCAGTGGAGCGGTGCCACTGTGGAATCCCGTGCTGCCGTAATGCTGCTATGGAAACGCCAGTGGCCGAGAGTGGAGATTTAGAAGTGCAAGACAGCCAAGACTACAGGTGCCCGCTCTTCGATTTTCACTATCGTTATCCTCTACTCCTCTGCCACTTTCTTTGCTAATCTTGTCGATTTGTCCCACACTCCCACTCTCCAATTCAACGGGCCACTTAATTGGGCCAAATGGGGTCCGGCCCGTAACAATATACAGTGTTTGTGCCTGCACTCTTATGGGCAATTTATATCGTGGATCAGGGTCCACAATGCGACGTTGTTTCATTGCTATTGCTTAACACTTTTTTTTTTGGTAATTCAATTTTTCGTTTCTTGCCGTTCATATGTTTACTTCTAAAAAAATAGCAGTTCCCTTCGTGCTTTGTTCAAATTGGCGATTTTCTCTCTCGATCTGATATTCGCGATTTGCTCTCTCTTTCATATCTCGTGGATTTTCAAACATTGTGATATAGATGAGGTGATTGCGCAGCAGGAATTGGCAGTGACAGACGACGGTAATGCTCCGATTGGATTGGCAGTGACAGACGACGGTAATGCTCCGATTGGATTGGCAGTGACAAATGATTATACTCCAGGTTTTTGTTATTGATTTTCGCTTGTTTTTGTTTTCGTTGTTGATGCAAATAATTGAATTCGTATGTGATATTCGTTGATTCAATTATTTGAGAGCAATTCTATGATTGTTGTTGAAAATTTAGTGTTATTGTGTTTGTATTGGAGGTGTTGTGTATTTGTGATTAGGGTTGTTGTATTCATGTGATAAGTTTCTGTATTTCGTATTATCATTTTATGTACGTTATGGTGATGAATTCTGTATGTTAATCACTGGAGTAGTGTAAGATGAGTTATGTGTTTCTTGTGATGAGTTTCTGTATCTGCTGTTATCATTTTCTATACATTATGGTCATGCATTTTGTACATTATGGTCATGAATTCTGTGGCAATATACAGTGATTGTGCTGCACTCTTCTGTGGAAAATTTTATTGTGGACCATCGTTCACACATCATTGTGGACCATGGTTCAAAACGGTGTCGTTTCTTTTAATGAAAAGAAACGGCACTCGTTCTACGTAGTTAGTTATGCTTGTTTAACATATTCAGTTTTATTTTATATACATTGCAGTTTCATTTCAGCACAATTGTAGTTTTATTTTGTTTCAACTACAGTTTCATATCATTCAACATTACATACAATAGTCTTATTATAGTGAGACATGTTATTGAAATTCAATTTATAGACATTGTTGTCTATTTACAATACCACTAAATTATAATTCGAATTCAACTACGGTTTCATTGGACAATATACACTCAAATATGTGAAACTGTTATTCAGTTTCATTTTATATGCATTGTAATTTCATTACAACATAACTATATACAATATCATTTCGATATAACTACAGTTTCATTTGATAATATGCACTCAATATGTGAGACATGTTATTTAATTTCTTTTTATTCATACTGTAGTTTCATTTCAGCAAAAATAAAGTATCATTTCTATTAAACTACACTTCTATTTGACAATATACACTCAATATGTGAGACATTTTATTCAGTTTCATTTTATACATACTGCAGTTTCATATCAACACAACTAAAATACCATTTCAATTCAATTACAGTTTCATTTGATAATATAAACACAACATGCGACACCGTTTCATTTTAGATACACTGTAGTTTCATTTTGTTATGAACACACAAAAAATACAAGATTTGTTAAAATGTAATGGCTTCCGTTTCCGTTTCTTTACTTAAAGAAACGACGTCGTTTTCGGACCATGGTCCACAGTATAACAACCTCTTCTATGCTACCTCCTAAATAATTTGTTTATGTTGTAAGTTTGGCCTGTTTTAGTTCTGACCGGCAAATTTTTGCAAATTATTGTGTAGGCCACGGTCCAAAACGACATCATTGAATTTTATGAGTTAGAATAATGTACATTATGTATTAGAATAATGTACATTATGTGTTCAAAATAATGAAACTTCTGAGTTAAGATAATGTACATTATGTGTTAGAATAATGTACATTATGTGTTAGAATAATGTATTTTATGTGTTAGAATAACGTACATTATGAGTTATAATAATAAACTTCTAGGTCAGATAATGTACATTATGTTTTCGAATAATGTACTTTATGTGTTAGATTAATGTACATTATGAGTTATAAAAATGTATATTGGATCATGGTCCACACAACTATGTGGACCACAATCGACATAATAACTATTGGCAAATTTTACTATAGACCATGGTCCAAAACGGTATCGTTTCTTTTAATTAAAAGAAACGGCACATGTTTCGTGTAATTAGTTATATTTGTATAATATATTCAGTTTCATTTTATATACATTGTAGTTTCATTTCAGCATAACTAAAGTTTCATTTTATTTCAACTACAATTTCATTTGACATTATACATACAGTAGTCTTATTATAGTGAGACCTATTATTGAATTTCATTTTATACACATTATAGTCTTATTACAACACCACTAAATTATAATTATAATTTAACTACGGTTTCATTGGGCAATATACATTCAAATATGTGAAGCTGTTATTCAGTTTCATTTTATATACATTGTTGTTTCATTACAACACAATTAAAGTATCATTTTGATATAACTACAGTTTCATTTGACAATATACACTCAATATGTGAGACATGTTATTCAGTTTCTTTTTATACATACTATAGTTTCATTTCAGCAAAACTAAAGTATCATTTCAATTCGACTACAGTTTTATATACACTCAATATGTGGGACATGTTATTCAGTTTCCTTTTATACATAATGCAATGCCATTTCAACACAACTAAAGTATCATTTTAATTCAATTACAGTTTCATTTGATAATATAAACACAATATGCTAGACAAATTATCCAGTTTCAATTTAGATAAACTGTAGTCTCATTTTGTTTTGAACACACAAAAAATACCAAATTTGTTAAAAATTAATGGTTGTCGTTTCTTTACTTAAAAAAACAGGGATGTTTTCGAACCATGGTCCATAGTATAACAACGGAGTTTTGACCTCTAAGAAGATAATGCAATTATTGCAAAGATTCAGACCAAAGTAATACTGAGCAAGAGATAAAGGTAAAGTAGAGAGAGACTGGAGAAAAATGTAAGTCTCGACTTTTCATTGATAACTATGTGTATATATATACATCAGAGTATAACTATACCTACATAAGAAACACCAAATAAGGGATAGTGGGACACCTAATAAGGGGTAGTTGGATATTGGCCATTATTAGGAACAAGTGTTTAGATTTTGATGATATCAAAAGACTTACAAAATTTTAGTCCCCAATTCATTTTATTTTCTTAGACATAGGAACTTTGTTCACTCTATTCGAATAGTCTAAATTGTAACTCGAATAGTTACATATCGGATAGTCAGATAGTCTACAAGAGGAAGGATCGAAGAGTTCAAGGATCAAAAAGTCAAGAATCGAAGAGTAGAAGATTGGAAGGTAACAAAGGTCAAAGAATGGAAGAACCTACCTACCGAATGTAAGGGACTTAGAATAGTACTCGAATAGTAAGGACAACCATTCGAGTATGAAAGGTTACATAAGGTTAACGTTCAAAGAAGTAACTCGAAAGGTAAGAGTTAACCATTCATTAAAGGACATTCAATTTCAGTAAGGACAACCATTCGAGTTAACCATTCAATTTGTCTCTTTGTCTTACACTAAAGGACATGTCATTAAATGCTCATTGGGATTAGTTCTTAGGACTTAATAGTCCAAGGTTGATCATCCACAATTTTAAGGTCTCAGATAGAGGGAAGCTCAGAGAATGTCTTCTAGCTTGTCCCTACGAGTGATTAATGACTCGTGTCTTAAATGCTCATAAGAATGATTGACTTTATCATTCTCCGAAAATTCTCCTCAAATGATTTTCCTTAACCATTCGGTCTTCTTGTTCATCAAGAGACGAGCCCTTCCATGATTCGGCTTTAACGTCCTCTTGGTCTTCGTTCAACTTTGCCATGTCTTCCGCCTTAACGTCGTTTATTTTTAAAAAAAAATTAAAAATAGCATACGATGTCGGTTAAATGCTATTAACCGACGGCGTATAGTTTTATTTTTTATTTTTAAATTAAACGACGTCGGTTAATAGCATTTAACCGACATCGTATTTTTTTAAATAGAAAATACCATACGACGCCGGTTAAATGCTATTAACCGACATCGTATGCTATTTATTTTTTTTAAAAAAAATATACGACGTCGGTTAAATGCTATTAACCGACGTCGTTTAATTTTTTAGAAAGAAATAATAATAACCAAACGTCGTCGATTTTTAGTATTTAACCGACATCATATGTTATTTTTTAATTTTTTTAAAAATATACAACGTCGGTTTTTGACGTTGTAGATATTATACGATGTTAGTTCTATAGTACTACGTCTGGAATAACGACGTCGAAAGAAAATCGACGTTAAAAGTGTCAAAAATTGACGTTAAAAGTCTTATTTGTAATAGTGTATATATTTAAATTGATTTGTTAATGTGATTAATAAATTTAATTTTTGATGGGTAAGTTTGGGCCATAAAGGCTTAGTGTGTGGGCTATGTTTGACAAACCAAACTAAAAAGGTAGCTGAAAGCTGAAAAGTAACTGAAAACTGAAAAGCTATAAGCTCGGAGCTGAAATTTGAAGAGCTGTTAAGCTTAAAAGTGTTTGGTAAAATTAGCTTTTTGATAAGCTGATAAATTTAAAAAGACTAAAAAGGACATCTCCATACAATTTAAATAGTTTTAAATTTAAATAGGTTTGTTTATATATTAAAATATAAAATAATGAAGTCAATATATTTTAATAAAATCTAAAGTAAAAACATATATTTGAAAATATATAAAGTAAAACAAAATGTTTATAATTAATAAGATTAGTTCATACAAAAATTAATGTTTAAACACAAATGTCAAATTGAAATTACAACTAAACATATTGAAGAGAAAATGCCAAAAGAAATTTTAATTAGGAGGGGTAAAGGATATTATTTATTTAAAACAATAACAAGTTAAAGAGCTATTAGCTTATTTTTGAAAAGCTTTTCAAAATAAACTCGTATTTTAAGTTACTAACTTATTTTAAAAATATTATCAAACAGAACTTATAGCTTATTAGTAACTTAAAATAAATTATAACCTCATAAATAAACTCTGCCAAACAGAGCCTGTATGTACCCATATTTTCTCTGACAATAAACATTTGTTAAATTAGTATTATAACATTGATGTTGGAGTGATTTAAAACTTCAAAAGTTTGAATAATTGAGGTAATTATTAGTCATTGGTATCGAAATGAAGAAAATTTTGTTGTTAGCAATTAATGGATTTATTTTTGGGGTTTTTTTTGCATGCATCAATCATGCAATAGGCCGGCTGTCCAAAACCTAAAAGATGGAATTCTTTCAAAAGGCGAAGAAGGTCCGTCTCCGGGGCCGGGGAGACAAGCACCTAATAGCCGCGGACGACGAAGAAACCGTGGTACAATGCCGGAATGGGTCCGCTGAAAACGCGGTTTGGAGGGTGGAAGTGGTGGAAGGGAAAGACGTGGTGCGCCTGAAGAGTTGTCACGGGAAATACCTGACGGCCTCTTGCGTTCCGTTTATTCCGGGAGTCACCGGGAAAAAGGTCCTCCAAACAGTGCCGGACGAAAACGAAGCAGCGTCAACGGAATGGGAGCCCATCAGGGATGGGTTCCAGGTGCGGTTAAAGACGTTCCAGGGAAATTATCTGCGCCCCAATCGCGGATTGCCGCCGTGGAGAAACTCGATCACCCATGATCCGCCAAACCGGAACCGGACGTATGAGAAGGCGCTGTGGGACGTGGAGGCGGTGGAGGAAGAGGAGCAGGCGGAGAAGAGTGGACAGGAACACCGGCGGACGACGTCGGAGGACGCGTTTGCCCGGACGGACGACGACTCGGAATTCACTTGATCGTTCGTTAAGCAGATCAGATCAGAGTTTTTTAGTTAGTTGGTTGGTTAATTGGTTTTTAAATGAAAATTAAAATTAAAATGCATGGCTTGGCTTCGATCGATCGAATTGGATCATCAGTTCATGGATTATATATATTCATGCATGGTAGCTGCTTCCACTGTACATTACATTTATTTATTTCTTAGCTACGATTTAATTTGTACTGTGCGTGATTCATATTCTATATTACGGAGTACTTAGATTTTTTAGTTTGATTAGCATTGGGTAAATACATAAGAAAAATTAAATTTATTACATTATACTTATTAGATTTTTTGTCATATATTTCAATTTTCGATATCATCTTTCTCCATCTCCATCATTATATATATATAGGTCATTGCTCTGGTGAGTCCACGTATTCCTATGAGTCCGTGTGGACAGATTTAGGTCATCGAATACTTGAGATCAATGACCACTTGCACAGTTGACGAAATCTATTCCATTGATCTTAAGCATTCAATGGCTCAAATCTGTCCACACGGATTCATAGGAAGAGGTGGACTCATTTGATCATGAGTATACCTCCTTTTAAGTAGGAACTAGGAACTAATCCAATCCATCAAATTTTTGGCAATCAATTGTCAATAGAGTAAATTTCCAAAATGGTCCTTCGACTATAGTCTTTTCTCAATTTCGTATCTTAACTTTCAATTGCACCTAATGTGGTCCTTTGACTATTGAAAATTAAGCCAAAGTGGTCATCCGTTTGCCTTCCGTCATCTTAGCGTCAAATATGAGGGCAAAATGGGAAATTTATGGTACAGAGTATTATAGCATCATCTTAGCGTCAACTCTGATGTCATAGTAGATTATTTTAAATTAAAATTATGAAAAAAGTAATCGCCAGTCAAAATGTGCTAGACTATGAATAACGAATCCAAAAAACTTCAACATGGACAATATCCCAGCAAAAAAAACACCCAACAAGTTAAAACATATTTCCTTCTGCAGTTTTGTCAAAGTTGGGTTGCATTGAGTTTCATGGACAAGATTTACAGACCATTTGCGAGCGAGCTCTTTCTCTTTGGCTTTAAGGGTGAGAGCAAGGTTGAGGGGGTTGAAGATGCCGACGGGGTAGCTGTACTCGTTCGGCGACAGAAGATGAGAATAAAGTGGGTAGCGTTAGATTGGGTGGGAGGAAGATGAGAATAATGATTTGGGAATTATATATATATATAAAGTGTGCGCATTAGATTATTTGCGAACTGAATTGCAGGCATATATTATGTACCTCGTCAAGCATGGATATAAGTTTCACTTCCAGCGCTGATGCTCGAGTCGATCTGAGAGGGATAAGGGAGGAGGATCCTTTGAGGAATGGAAAAGGGCGAATTGGCTGGGGTTTTAATTTGGATGGTGGTGCATGGTGTTGATGATTTTTCTAGTCCTCTGGATCTTGAGTTGACCTCTGCGGACGCTACAACATTCTTCTAACAGTTGTTGGACGGGCTTGGCGTACTTGGAATTTCTCGATCACCACTGCATTGCCTACTTTAAGAGAAGACCCGAAGTGGACTTGGTGGTTTTGGCCAACTAGGCTACCGCCTACGCCTACAGCGGGTACGCCGCCGCCACTCAAATTCAGAGTTTTATTTTATGGGTATTGTGCGGAGGCAAATCACGTGACTACTGATTCACCGCCTTGACGGAAGAATAGTATTCCACCGTCTTTACCCATTTGCAGCTCATCAGCCTTGGTCGTTTCCAGGTGTTGTAAGGAAGATGACAACGATAACACAACATGTGTAAATCATCATCCAATAATGGTCCTAGTTGACGCAACTAGGTTCTTGATGTATTGCCACCGTCTGAATGGTGTATAGAGTATATATATATATATACATGTCGGCTATGCATTGCAAGCGGATGAGCCATTCCTTTGTTGGCCCACTTTGACCATTAAACCTTCCAGATGAAGCATGTGGAGAAATGAGATGAAATTCCCTTTTTGTCCTCATATTTAACGCTTGGATGACGGTTGGCTAACGGATGACTATTTTGGCATAATTTTCAATAGTCCAAGGACCACATTAGGTGCAATTGAAAGTTAAGATACGAAATTGAGAAAAAGGCTATAGTCGAAGGACCATTTTGGGAATTTACTCATTGTCAATATTAAATTAGAATGAGTTAATTCCCAAAATGGTCCTCCAACTATGGCCTTTTTCTTAATTTAGTGCATTGACTTTTAATTGCACTCAAAGTGGTCCTCAAACTATTCAATTTTAAGCCAATTTGGTCTCCGTTAGCTTTGTACATGGCGTTAAACAGAAGGTTAAAAAGGACAATTTATATTGTTTGTCAACCTTTGACCAGTGAATTTCTTCCCCATCATTGTATATTACTTTCTTTTGCTGTCCGAGAATCCGAATGGTCAGAATGCTCTCGTTAGAGTTCTGGGTCGTAGTGGCTGCGACGCTGCTTGTGTGGAGTGCCAGAGGAGCCTACAGGATCAGATTCGTCATACACCAAGTTAAAATGAGAACTGTTTTCATTAATTTAATTAGGAAGTTAGGCCTTTATATGTATATGTTTAATTCTTTCATCATAATATGTTGAAAGATTCGGTCTTTCTGTGGTTTGTACAATGGGTTGTGACTAGAAGTTTGTGATCTGTTTGCTTGCTGAAAAATACAGATTTGTGGTCTTTGAACACCTTTAAACAAGTTGGATTTATCATGGATATTGATGGTATATAAGGGTGACTGGTTGGATGAATTGGTCGGTAGGAAGAAGAAGCCAATAAGCATCAATGTCTTGAACATTCGAGACTCATCCCGACTCCTTTGGAGGTCGGTTGATCGGAAGAAGAAGCCAATAAGCATCAATGTCCTGAACATTCAAGACTCATCCCGACTCCTTTGGAGGTCGGTCGATCGGAAGGAGAAGCCAATAAGCATCAATGTCCTGAACATTCAAGACTCATCCCGACTCCTTTGGAGGTCGGTCGATCGGAAGAAGAAGCCAATACGCATCAATGTCCTGAACATTCGAGACTCATCCCGACTCCTTTGGAGGTCGGTCGATCGGAAGAAGAAGCCAATACGCATCAATGTCCTGAACATTCAAAGCCCATCCCGACTCCCTTGGAAGTCGGTCGATCGGAAGGAGAAGCCAATAAGCATCAATGTCCTGAACATTCAAGACTCATCCCGACTCCCTCGAAGGTCGACCGATCGGAAGGAGTTATCTGACTAGATACATGAGCTCTCGGTCGATCGTCGACGGACCTCTGGGGAAACAATCCATAAAGACGAAGGCTTAGGAGAATCAACGGATATTTATGTTCAAACGCCTATCATTATATGTATTTAATGTATTTTATGAGCCATTACCTGCGGCATTAATTAGGAGATTTAATATGTAACAGTCCAGGTGCCTAAGATATATAGCTGTGCGGATCCTTTGAGAGGGGGACAGATTGACAATGAGAGAAGAGACTAAGAGATTTAAGAGTTTATACTAAAATATACTTGTTGTTCTTGCAATTTTCCGGTAGTGTTGGCCCGTCGGCCGATCGCCTGAAGATCGGGAAACCATCACTAGCGCCGTCCGTGGGGATCGAATAAAAGTGCCGCATCTCCGGTAAACAATGAGAGAGACGAGTAAAGCAATCAGTGCGGGGGGACGACCTCGCTCCAACGATTTACGTGAGCAATTGGGCCGGTCAAATGGCCGTGATTTGCGAGAACAATTAGCTCGGCCTAACAGTCAAGACCTACGTGAGCAGATATTAGGACACCCTAATGGAGCACCCTCTGGTGGATTAGACTTAAGGGAACAGCTGGGACGACAAAACGGTCAAGATTTGAGAGAGCATCTAAGCCGACAGAATTCCCGGCATACCGGGGAGTCACGCCAAGATACGATAAGTAACCGACCGCCACCAGCAGAGTTAGAGCAAATTGTGGTTCAAGTCATCAACGAAGTCGAGAGACGAAGGCTTGAGAACCTCGGTACAAACAATCAGGCCGATACAGTTCGTCCGGCGGGAGACGGGACTGCAAATCTTCAGACTACTGAGCAAGAAGGGCGTCAGAGGACCGACCACCTGGCCCCCCGTCGAGAAGACGGCAGGCGCCGAGAGGTAGTTCGGTCCGTCCTGGATCGTCTGAGTGACTCCCAGGGAAAGCCGCTGCGGAACCCACGAGGCTACCCGGGCTGACCGAGGGGGAATCGCCAAGAACGCCAAGCTGCGGCGGCTTGGCGGCGAGTGCAGATAGCTATGTCGGAAAGTAGTACAGAATCACCCATTGAACCCAAATACCGCAGAAGTCAAATGGAGGGATTTGAACGAAGGTTGCAGAACCTGCAAGACCAATTTGAAGGCAAGGTTAGGCCTTCCACAGAGAATTTGCTAACCTCTTCGCCCTTCACTGATGAAATTATGGACTATCGGGCTCCTACGGATTTAAAAATCCCGGAATATGCCACCTTTGACGGGACAGGAGATCCTCGAGAACACCTGGTCAGTTATCAGGCTAAAATGCAGGTATTAGGAGTAGAAGAGCCACTTATGTGCAAGGCTTTTCTCCCTACTCTCAAGGGACTTGCTCAAAAATGGTTTCTGGCACTACCGAGCCGTTCCATTCGATGCTTTAATGATTTGGCCGACCGATTTCTTACCTACTACGCTGTAAACATCAAGCCGCAGCGCAATCTTACCCACCTGAGTGGGATAAGTCAGGATGAAGGAGAAGCTTTGAAAACATATCTGGCTCGTTGGCAAAAAGAAGTAAACTATTGAAGGGTTAGACGAGCAAGTGGCTATCACCTTTTTTATGGAGTCGCTTCGAGCGGGCAAGTTGTTCATTGATCTCCACAATGACCGCCCGAAGACGTATGTGGAAGCTATCCAAAGAGCAAGTCGTCAGGCGGACACGGAAGAGGCGGTAAGACAAAAACGGCAGCGAGAAGCTGCTGGGTCAAACTCTAAGCGATCACGACCCGAGTCCAGGAGTCGGACGGAACCTGAGCACCCCAGCCGTACTGAGGTACGACGAGGATCCGAGAGGATGGGAGCTCCTCCCCCTCGCCCCACCATATCCCAGCCCGTTCACGAGGTTAAAGACACCCTGCCTCCCCCTCCGCCTTTGAAACATGGAGATCAGCCCGAGGTCTTGCCCTCGGGAGGGGTTTCTTCAAAGTATTGTCGATACCATCGATCGACTACACACACCACGGATGAATGTTCTTACCTGCGAAGAGAAATAGAGGCAATGATACAGAAAGGCGCTCCGCCTCCACCTAATCAATGGAGGCGGCATCCGGGTTCCGATAAGACAGATTCGCGTTCCGACCGAGGAAAACAGCCTGCCTCTGAGGAAGAGGAGGCTAACTGGAAACACAAGCCCGTCATTAACATGATAGTAGGAGGACCGGAAGGAGGAGATTCGTCTAGTTCTCGGAAAGCTTGGGCTCAGCAACTATATGTGGGAACCATTTACGGTCGAGATGATGGCTTGAAAAAGGTATGTCGCGAACCTATTCTGTTTACGGATGAAGACTTACCTAGAAGCCAACATCCCCATCGGGATGCATTGGTTATTGCCATGGACATCCATGGCACGGTAGTCCGAAGAGTTTTAGTGGATACGGGGAGTAGCGTGAACATCTTATATCTAGAGGTGTTCGAGAGGCTGGGGTTACAACGCAACAAGTTAATACCTGTGAAAACACCCTTGGCCGGTTTTACCGGGGACTCAATCGAGTCGGAGGGGTCCATACGTCTACCGGTTGAAATTGGGACCTTTCCCAATCTTCGGAGCATAGAAATGGAGTTCGTGGTAGTAGACCTATCCTGCTCTCATAATATGATTCTAGGACGACCCGGACTAGAAGATTTGGGCGCTCTCATTTCTCTTGAGCATCTTTGCATGAAATTCCTAACCCCGAATAGAATAGGAGTTGTTCGATGCGATCAAAAGGCAGCTAGGGATTGTTATTTACAGTCTTGCCGAGAGATTGGGAAAAAGGACTTGAGGGTTCATGCCATTACTAGTCGAGAGGAGCAGCTCAAGAGTCTTGACCGACCAGAGCCGGCGGTAGAACTAGAAGAAATTGAGATCGACCCTTTGCACCCTGAAAGACGAGTAAAAATTGGAATCGGTTTGGCTGAGAAAGTCAAACAGGAGATCATCTAGGAATTACGGAAGTACCAGAAGGTATTCGCTTGGGGCCCTGAGGATATGCCGGGAGTTGACCGGTCGGTTATCTGCCACCGACTGGCTGTCAATCCTAATCAAAAATCGGTAATTCAGAAGAAAAGGTACCTCTCGGCGGATCGACGAGAGTTCGTTAAAAAAGAGGTAGAAACCTTAATGGCTGCGCAACACATTTCGCGAAGTAAAGTATCCAGATTGGCTTGCCAACGTGGTGCTTGTACTGAAACCCCCCGCCTGGCGGATGTGTGTCGACTACACGGACCTTAACCAAGCTTGCCCGAAGGATCCTTTCCCCTTACCCAGGATCGACCAACTAGTTGATGAGACAGTTGGTTGCGACTTACTGAGCTTTATGGATGCCTTTCGGGGTTATCATCAAATTTTCATGCATCTTGCTGACGAGGAAAAAACCGCTTTCATCACTCCAGATGGGGTATACTGCTACCGGGTAATGCCTTTCGGCTTAAAAAATGCCGGAGCCACCTATACTCGAATGGTAGTATAGGACGACTGTTCAAAGAGTTGTTGGGAAAGTCCATGGCAGCCTACGTGGACGACATGCTTGTGAAAAGCAAAGATGAGAGAACCCACGCGAGAGACTTGGCGGCCACTTTCGCCATAATGGAAAAATACAACCTGCTGCTGAATCCAAAGAAGTGCGCCTTCGCGGTGCGAGGAGGAAAATTCCTTGGTTACATGGTCACCCGGAAAGGAATTGAGCCTAACCCTGAAAAGGTAAAGGCTATACTCGATATGTAGCCTCCCGGAACCTTGAAGGAATTGCAAAGGTTGACGGGGCGACTCGCGGCCTTAAACAGGTTCCTATCTAAATCAGCAGACCGAGCCCTACCTTTTTTCGAAGCCATGAAGAAAAGGGAAGGGTTCCGTTGGACGGAAGAGTGCTAGAAGTCGTTCAAGGAGTTAAAAGATTACCTACAGACTCCGCCACTACTATCCACCCCGAAGGAAGGGGAAATGTTATTTCTCTACCTGGCTGCCTCTCAGAAAGCTGTTAGTTCCGTCTTAATTCGAGAAGAGGAGCGAGTACAACATCCGGTCTACTACGTCTGCCGAGCCTTAAAAGCCTTGGAAATTCGTTACACCCCCTTGGAAAAGGTGGTGTATGCTTTGGTGATCACTGCCCGAAAGTTAATACCGTATCTCCAGGCTCATCCCATCCGGGTCTTAACCGATCAGCCTTTGGCATGTGTTTTACAAAATCCAAACTCTTCGGGGCGTTTGGTAAAATGGGCCGTAGAGCTCACACAATACGGGATCGAGTATCATCCGCGCCCCTCGGTGAAGGGCCAGGCCTTAGCCGATTTTATAGTGGAATGCACCGCTCAGAGTCCAGAACCCAACGCCAAGGCCCCGGTGGGAAATGCATGCCGATGGAGCCGCTAGCCAACACCATTGCGGAGGCGGAATCATGTTGACAACCCCTGAAGGCTTCCGCCTGTATTATTCATTGACATACGAATTCAAGGTCTCCAATAATGAAGCTGAGTACGAGGCCGTGATAGGAGGGTTACAGATGGCAAAAGCCCTTAAAGCCCAGAGGATCCGGATCAAGACCGACTCTCGCCTAGTGGTCAGACAAGTAACCGGAACATGTGAGGCAAAAAACGAAAGACTTGGTCGATATAAAAAAGTCACTGAGGGACTCCTGGGTGAATTTGGGGCTTACGAGTTAGAACATGTACCTCGCACTGAGAACACGGAAGCTGACATTCTGTCCAAGATGGCCTTAGGAGGAATACCGGATCATCTCGTAAGGATCTGTCAGAACGAATGAATCCCGCTACCCAGCATAGAGCAGAAGGTCTCTCCAAAAGACATTTGCATCACTGAGGAACTGAATCCCGAGGAACATCCGGGAGTGTTTTGGATGGAAGAAATTCGCAGATATAAGGAAAAAGGGGATCTCCCCGATGACCCGGCTGAAGCAGCAAAAATTCAGAGACGATCACCCGCCTATGTGCTGATAGACGGACACATGTACAAGAAGTCATTTGGGGGACCATTACTAAGATATCTATTCCCTTCTGAGGCAAACCAGGTCATGGAGGAGGCACACCGAGGAATTTGCTCGGCTCATCAAGGGGCCCATACGCTAGCCCGCAAGATAGTGTTACAGGGATACTATTGGCCTACTATGGTCAAGGACTGTATCAACCGAGTCGCGAGGTGCGCGATATGTCAGTCTTTCGCCAAGAAAGACACTCGGCCTACTTCTTTTTATACTCCGATCACGGCAGCTATCCCTTTTGCTAAATGGGGAATTGACATCGTGGGACCACTGCCTCAAGCGCCGGGACGGCTACGATTTTGTGTAGTGGCCGTGGACTACTTCACCAAATGGGTAGAAGTTGAACCCTTAGCAACTATCACCGAGTTCCAATGTCGCAAGTTCCTATGGAGAAAGGTTATTTGTCGATTCGGACTTCCGGAACACCTAGTCAGTGATAACGGGAGACAGTTTGATTGCCAGCCTTTTAGGGATTTTTGCCAACAATATGGAATACGACACACCAGGGTCTCCGTAGCTTACCCCCAAGCCAATAGGCAGGTTGAGAATGTCAATCGAACCATTGTGGATGGAATTCGAAGAAAGTTAAGTGACTTGGGAGGAACCTGAGTTGATGAGTTAGATTGAGTTCTGTGGGCGTACCGAACGACTCCTCGGAGGGCAACCGGGAGACCCCATTCTCTTTGACTTATGGTTTTGAGGCTAAAGTACCTGCCGAAATTACTACCCCAACCCTTCGAGTGCTACAGTACAACGACGATAGAAATGAAGAGAATCTACAAGTGGAGAAAAACTTCCTTGAGGAAAGGAGGGACGCGGCGTACGGACGAATGGCTGAATATCAGCAGTCGGTGAAACGTTACTATGATAAAAGAGTGAAGGAAAAGAGGTTTCAGGATGGGGACTTGGTTTTAAAAGATCGGAACGCCAGTCAACCTAATCTAGGCGGAAAATTTGCAATCAAGTGGGAAGGTCCTTACCGGATCCGAGAAGTCATTCGTCCGGGAACATATCGTTTGGAGACCCAAGAGGGGCAGGCTGTGGAAAGGAAGTGGAATGCGATACACTTGAAGAAGTTCTTTCAGTAGAAGGTTAGGCTTTTAAAAGATTGTAATGAAAATCATGAGTTTCAATAGAATGATCTCTTTTGCGATATCTTACTTTGCCGATACAAGTCTAGCAGTCTGTCTGCCTTTGAGTGAGTTAGGTTGAGATAACCTAAGTCTCATTTCGATCTCCGGATCCTTATGAGTCTGGCAGTATGTCTGCCTTTGAGTGAGTTAGGTTGAGATAACCTAAGTCTCATTTCGATCTCTGGATCCTTATGAGTCTGGCAGTCTGTCTACCTTTGAGTGAGTTAGGTTGAGATACCCTAAGTCTCATTTCGATCTCCGGATCCTTATGAGTCTGGCAGTCTGTCTGCCTTTGAGTGAGTTAGGTTGAGATAACCTAAGTCTCATTTCGATCTCTGGATCCTTATGAGTCTGGCAGTCTGTCTACCTTTGAGTGAGTTAGGCTGAGATAACCTAAGTCTCATTTCGATCTCTGGATCCTTATGAGTCTGGCAGTCTGTCTACCTTTGAGTGAGTTAGGCTGAGATAACCTAAGTCTCATTTCGATCTCTGGATCCTTATGAGTCTGGCAGTCTGTCTACCTTTGAGTGAGTTAGGCTGAGATAACCTAAGTCTCATTTCGATCTCCGGATCCTTATGAGTCTGGCAGTCTGTCTGCCTTTGAGTGAGTTAGGTTGAGATAACCTAAGTCTCATTTCGATCTCCGAATCCTTATGAGTCTGGAGGTCTGTCTCCCTTTGAGTGAGTTAAGTTGAGATAACCTAAGTCTCATTTCGATCTCCAGATCCTTATGAGTCTGGCAGTTTGTCTGCCTTTGAGTGAGTTAGGTTGAGATA
The DNA here is from genome assembly GCF_003576645.1 of Ipomoea triloba. Taxonomy (NCBI): domain Eukaryota; kingdom Viridiplantae; phylum Streptophyta; class Magnoliopsida; order Solanales; family Convolvulaceae; genus Ipomoea; species Ipomoea triloba. The sequence continues at coordinate 26,527,852 of NC_044918.1, read as the reverse complement.
ACCTAAGTCTCATTTCGATCTCCGGATCCTTATGAGTCTAGCAGTCTGTCTGCCTTTGGGCAAGTGATAAGACTCCGAGATACCCTTATTTCAGGCACATTTTAGGGTGTTTTATCGCGTCTATAGCATCCTTACTTGGTAAATTATGTGCGTAAATGCTTGAAAATCACTAACTGATGCACAAAAGCTACTTTTAGCTTAAAAGAAATAAAACAGGAGCCCCGGGAGCAAATAGGACCAAAAGTTGAGCTTAAAGAGCAAACCAGGCAAGAGCGGAGCCCCGGAGGACCAAACTGGAAGGCCACACGCGTGTGAGCAGGCGTGAAAACTTTCCAGAAGCTTCCCACGCACGCTCATACGCATGTGAGAGGCGTGGAGACGGTGATGTGCGAATTTCAGCTAGGGTTGTCATTTCGGAGACTATTTAAACCCCTTTGATGAATTTCTAGAGGAGGTTCCCAAAAAATTTAGTTTTCCTTTTCTTAGTTTTTCCTTTGGAGAACTTTCTCCATTTTTCTTAGCTTTTTAGATTAGATCAATCTCCATTGTAGCAAGACAACAAGCTTGGATTGAAGATCTTCTTCTCTCTAGGTGATCTCTATTTTATTTCTATAATTTTAGCTATCTTGTTCTTGGATTAAATTAGCTTTTGCTTGCATTTCATATTATGAGTAGCTAGTTTAGTCTAGGGATTTGGATTGTGTGATTGAATATTGTTTGTGTGATGATCTTATCTCTATATCTTGGATCTATGAGTTTGTGTTGATGGATTATCTATTCTTGTCTATTGATTGTTGTTTTGATGAGATCTTGTTTGGATTTGGCCAATCTAGATGAGAGATTGAGCTCTTGACTCTTTCATGTCTTTGATTAGAGTTAGGATTTGAAGCTTGACACAATCGTAGTTCCTATGGACTTCTTAAGAATATTAGGATAGTGTGTAGCTTAAGTGTTTGATAAAATTCCTCTTAGAACTTTGGATGCTTGAAGGCACTCCTAAGTCAAAGAAGCCTTAGTACACAAGGTAGAAAAGGACTAAGACAACACACTCTTGAATAGACAATATCCTAGCAATCCTAATCCTTGACCTTAGACACTCCACTATGCAATATTCATGAACACTATCCAATCCCTACCCCTTTTACATATCCACAAAATCACTTTTACTTTAGTACTCTCTTGCACTCAAATCAACCAAATGAACTACTCTCACTCACAAATCCACCCTTCACCACACTCAAATCCTATGCATGATCCAATCAAGTAAACTCTCGAACGCTTGACACACCTCCACGTCCCTCCTTCGAGACCGACACTCGGGGAGCCACAGACTTTCCGTTTTAACATAAATATCTTTTGACACCTCAACCCTACGCAAAATACCGCAATGTCAAAATGACACCGTTGCCGGGGAGGGCAATAGGTTGTCATATGTTTTTGTTTACTTTGATTGCATGAATGCTAGATTTGAGTAATGTTAATCCATTCCACTTAATTTTGTTTTGTTTTTACTTGTTTTTGCTACTAACCCAATTGACTACTTCTAGTCAATTGTGGAAATTTTCGTTTCATTGGTAATTTTACTAGGTGAATGCACACGTGAGCAAAAGGAAATCAAGGTCTACTACCCTACATTCCTGAAATTAATAGAGCAACTAGAAAGAAAAATACCCAAGGATCACTAATGGCTTCATCAAGCGCAACAAGAAATCCACAAGGAAGAGACACAACCGTACCAAATCCACCCCCAGTTCCAATTAATCCACAAGTACCGATTAAGCATGAAGAACCAATTATTGAAGAACCACAAGCTAACAGAGCAAACAATCAAGAGAACATTCGTGAAGAAGAATATTATGGAAATCCTCAAGAACCACAAAGATCAATTGCAGATTACATGACTCTGGATTTTAACATACACAACTCGATCTATGTACCCCCAATGGAGAACGTCAACTTTCACGTGCATCCAACTATTCTCACACTGGTTCAGAACAATCAATATTCGGGATTACCATCTGAAGATCCCAACGCACATATCACAAGGTTTATACGAGCATGTGGGATGTACAGACAAGAAGGCGTTAGCGAGGAAATAGTTCGACTAAAATTATTCCCATTTTCAGTTATAGGAGAGGCAGCACGATGGTTGGAAAGCCAAGACGACAATCATTTCAGAACGTGGCAACAGTTGCATCGTGAATTCATGAACGAGTTCTTTCCCATTACAAAAACTATGAGGATTAGAAGACTGATACAAGAATTCAAACAAGGAAGACTTGAAAGTTTGGGAGAGGCTTGGCGAAGATTTAAAGTTCTTAAAAGGCAATGCCCACAAGATCTGATGCACCCATGGGACATGATTAGCTCATTCTATGGAGGGTTAACAGATGAAGGAAAGATGTTGCTTGACTCATCCTCCAGCGGTGCCTTTGTCTCCCTAGCTTTGCAAGAAGCTGAAGAACTAATCGAGAGAATATCTAAGAACACATCCTGTTGGTATGACCGGAGAGGAGATCATGGAGGAATTTATGAAGTTGATAATCGAGTGGCGAGTGAGGCCAAAATCGAAGCAATGAATCACGAAATCAAAAAGCTACAGGCTATGGTAGAAAAAATGGAAGGAAAGCCCAAGCCTTGCATGTCATTGACACTTTATTGTAATATCTGTGGAGGACATCATGACACCAATATTTGCACTTCTCCGTCTGCATCTGAACAAGTTGAGGCGGTAGATTACCAAAGGAACTCCAACTTCAATGCTTATGGACAAAACCAAAGATCAAACAACAATTGGAAACAGGGAGAGAGTTGGAACAATAGCAACAATGATGGATATCAAGCGCAAAGACAATACAACTATGGAAACAAACCTGCATATGGACAGAATGACAAGAACAGACTGATGTACAATCAAAACCAAGGAAATGGAAATCAAATGACCCAGTTCAGGCCACAATACAACTCTCAACTTGATTTTACGCAACAAAGGAGGGATGACATCCGTGAAGTAGATGAAAGACTCACAAGGACGATCATGGAACTGAAAAATAATCGGGCAAATCTGAAACAAGAGATTACTCAAGAGATTAGACAATAAATTTCTAGTCTTCGACAAGAGTCTAAAGCCACACTTAAGACGATTGAGAAAAATTTCTCAAATGTTTAAGATGATGTCAGATCGACACCACGGACAACTCCCGAGTAACACTAAAAACAATCCGAAAGAGAGAGTCAACGCCATTGATGCAAAGGAAGAAACACATGTGAAATGTGATCCAGTGGATGTTATCTGTGGAAAATGTCAATGTAAGGTAGATGACCAAAGAAACAAGACTACCTCTTGTAGTCCCAATCTCGAATTGAAGAACGCGAGCGGTTCATGCATCATATCAATGAAGGAACACAAGGAGAAAACCACTTCGGAAGGATGCCCAAAAGAAAAGGAGCTACCACGAGACAACATCAAAAGTTCAAAAGAGAAAGAAATGGCTCGAGAAGGTATAATTAATGCTTTTATTCAAAAAAATTTTAATAACAAAGAATGCCGTGAGTTGTTTGAGAATGACATTTGTGATAATTTTACATGTTTAAGCCAAGAACCTTCGGCTTGTTTGACTGAGGGATACCCCAGAAAGAAAGGTGACCCTGGAGCTTTATTGATTCCTTGTTCCATACAGAACATGGAACCTAGAAGCACTCTTGCTGATCTTGGTGCTTCTATTAATGTCATGTCTTCAAATCCTTTTGAAAAATTGAACTTACCACGTTTGAAACCGACGAGGCTGACTCTACGTTTAGCTGACGGAACCACACGGTATCCTGAAGGCTTAGCGGAAGATGTTTTAGTAAGAATAGGAAAATTTCTTGTGCCTGTCGATTTTATTGTTTGTAAGATGGGTGATGATGATCCCCATGAATCCTTAATTCTTGGAAGACCATTTCTGGCTACTTGTCGTGCACGAATAGATGTTAGTTCAGGTGAAATTACCCTGAGATTCGAGGGACAAGCCACAAATGATGAAAAGCAAAAAGCAAAAGAAGGAACTGATGACGATAAAAAGGGCAAAGATCAAACCAAAGATGAAACCAAAACCGAAGTGGAGGAATGATAAGCTTACATGGAAGAACACGTGGGTACCAAAATGCTTCTTACCCACTACCAAGGAATATGGTTGAATTTTAACCAAGGTATGATGCGTCTAGCCAATGACGTAAACCGTGGCGCTTCTTGGGAAGCAACCCAAGGTTTTAATAATATGTTTTTACATCATTTTTATGCTTTCGTTTTTCATGTTTTTGTTCTAATAAATTGCTACAATCAAATGGAACCATGTTTTGAGGACTAACTTGTAGGAGTCGGGATTGAAAATTGCTTTGGAAAGGCTTAAATTGGACATAGGTATGAAGGGAAAAGCCAAAAATCGGAAGAAAACAATGCAGTGGACCTACATGAGGCTCACACGTGTGTAGCCGTGCGTGGGAATGAGGCAGTAGCCTCCCACGCACGCCCACACGTGTGTAGCCATGCGTGGGAGCAAGGCAGTAAGCTCCCACGCACGGTCACACGAGTGTGACCGGCGTGGAAGCCCTCCTACGGAATTAAAACCCTTGTTCGGCCATTCCACGCCATTTTGCCCCCAAAACCTATTTTTCTCTTCTCTTCTCCACGCAAGGAAGAACCAAACTCAAGGTTTGAACATATCTCTTACTTTTTACCTTCAAAGAAGATCAAATACATCAACATCAAGGTAATTTCTCATCTTTTTAACTCTTTATCCTTGAATATTCATGAGTTTGGAAGAGCTTGAATGTGAAATTTATTCTACATTCCCTTGCATGATTTTGAATGTTTTGAATGTTTAAATTGGTTTATAATGCTTCATAGAACTATCCTTTGATGTTTCTTTCATTGTTGATGGTTACATTGATGGATTGTTATATATTTTTAAGCTTCAAGTGTGAACACCATTGATGAACAAATGGGTTTGTTAGATTTCTTGTTTAAATTATGAAATTGATGCTTGAATTGATGAATAAACTTGTTGTAGAACTATTATATGCCATCAATTTGATTTTTCACATGCTACATTGCCCAAATTGAATTTTCTATTTCAAACCCTAATTTCGAATTTGGGGAAGAAGATGAAGTTGACTTTTTGAAATTCTTGACTTTTGTAGTTGACTTCTTATTTGACTATCAAATTGATATATCTTATGATGAATTTATGTATGTGTGTGATAATGGAATGATATTGTTGATATTCTTATGCTAGAATTGTCCAAAATATAGGGGAAACTATAGCGAAATTTTCGAAAATTCTTAGCCTTATATGTTGCAATCCATTATCTTGACAAGGAATTTTACACAATTATAATGGTGACTTATTCAAAACCAATTACCATGAATGTTAATTTCTATAATTTGTAGGATGGGACGCTCGAAGGAAATTGCGAAGAAATCAAAGCATGATCAAGGAGAATCAAGTCGATCGAGGACACGGCAGCAAGTTACAGCTCCGCAGGAGCCGGGGTCAAGGTCATTACGACACTTGACACCCATCTAACTCACAACAGTGGATAATTATAAAGGGAAGCAGCTTCTGTTGGCCGTCACTTCGACGATAACGTTTTAAGAGAATTTGGTTGTTTGAACGAAGTAAATAAGCTTCTTAGGCACCCACAGCTCCGCTATCTGTTTGAGTGGAGAGGACCCACCTATGCGCCTGTCACTTGTGAATTCTTGGCGACCTTGGAAATTCGGAAGGAGGTCAACAATGCAAGAGAGTCTATTTCATTCACTCTATTCGGCAACCACTACTGCATGTTTGTAAACACTTTGGGTGTTACGCTCGGTTTCCATGATGCAGTGAGCGTATCCATGCCATATTTCATAGATTTCAAGGATGATTTTGATTCAGACGCAGTTGCTAGACAATACTGGAGAAGCATCACAAACAATGCCCCATACAACTCTTCAAACTTGAAGGCTATCAGATTAGCCTTTGCTATAAATCTCTCAAGTAGAACCACAAATCGCAACAAGGTATACAAGCAGGATCTATTCTACATGTGGTGCATGGAGAATGATGTTGGCATCAACATGGGCGTTCAAGCTAGAAAGTGGCTCTAGACCCAGCAAAAGCCTAAGGTTCAGACTGTGTTTATTGGACCTTTTGTTACTAAACTGTGCATCGGGTTGGGCCTATTGGACCGGTTGATGGGAGAGAGATCTGAAGGTTGCACAATTTATTTCTCCGTGGGTGAGTTCTTTGTCGCAAAATTAAAGCTTGGAGGTGATGATGCACCTGATCTAGAGGCTTCTGATGATGATGATGATGAGGATGAGGAAGAGAATGAGGAGGAGGATGTTGTACAGGAGCAAGGCCCTACTCCCATGGATTGGGCCACGATGCAGAACTTTCATAGATAGCTCCATGAGGAACAAATGAACTACTGGCGTGAGCAGCATACATAGCAAGAAGGCCACTTCACATCCATCTCCGCGAGACAGGATGTCCACACCGAAGATCTCAACCGCATGAGACAGGCGGTGGAGGATAATGATAGGAGAATTGCCGCTCTTGAAGCTAGATTCGACAGGCAATTCCATCCCTTCGGTGATGACTGATGCCTTCCTTCGATTTTTCTCGATCCTGACCTATTGACATTTGATACTGAGTTCCTTGATAGTGGTTATTATGGTTGCTAGCCCCATCTGAACATTAGGATCCCTATACACGGGGTTCCAACTTTTATTTCCTTTATTTCTTTATTATGCTTTACTTATCTTTATCGCTTTATGTTATTTAATTTCCAACTGCTTTACTTTTCTGCATTTCTATTCGAATAATTCTACTTATTTATATGCTTTATTATCTATGTTTCTGTTTTTATTGCTTTTATATTTCTGTCAGTTATAATAATTGAATAGTACTCCGAAAACCCTTTTTGTATGTTATGTCTCCATTTCTTATAGAGCATCTATAACGGGAGCAGGCCTATGCTGGAAGCTAAAGTGTGGAAAGAGGGATGCATACTTGGTTTATCCTCTTATCCCTTTTCTAATTTTAAGCCCCGTTTTGATCTTTAAAGTGTGGAAATATTTTCTTTATAGCTTTGTGTATGAGAGTATATTAGAGCTTACCATGATTAATAGGATCGTTTGATGCATACCCTATATCCCAGAGCAATTTCCAAAGTGTGGAAAGGGATTTTTATTTGTCTATCCTTAGTATCCCTGTTCGTTCCTTTACCCTGTACGTATGGAAACATCGAGGACGATGTTTACTTTAAAGTGTGGAAAGGAAGTTACTTTTCGCACCCATAAGAGTGTTTAAAGCCAAATAAGTTTATATTCTTGCCTGCTTGCATGATGTTCACCTCTTATTTACGTAGGACCTTAGTCAAGGATCTCTCGAAGTAGGAGTGTGTACTCTTTAATTTGAGAAAGATAAAACTAGCGAGGCCCGGAATTGAACTAACCTTGGTAGGGCATGGGGCAAAAGGTGAGCCTAATGGTAAGCTTAATGAGAAAACAAAACCCTTGAACATTAAATACAAAAAGGCATGAGGGGTTGACATGAGGAGAAGTCGAAAAGGCAAAAGGCCAGAAGCCAATTTGTTGGGTTGTGTCCAAACCATAGTCTTCGGTAAGCAAAAAGCTTTATTTGGAGTCGGTTGTTCACATAAAAAGATCCCAAGAATTGAGAAAATAGAGCTGAGGTGAGCCGCTTTGCTAGGATTCGAGTACCCATTGCACTGACCTTCGAAAAAGCATGGAGCTCCATGTGAAGTCGGGTGGCTCGATGACGTTATCCTAAGAAGTGAGAAGAAAGAGGGACCGCGCTAAGCCAAAAGCGGTGAGTGGTCCATGCCCCTACCCTCATTTACATTTACGTTGGGCTTTGGCGTATAAGGATGGAAAGTTGATTAGCTAGTGCACATCGTTCCCACTAGTGGGATCGGCTAGAGGCCCTATTTAAATAAAAGGTGAACCAAAACTTCGGAAATGCATGCTTGCGTATGGTGCGAGGAGTGTGATCCCTTGTTTTACTTGTTTATCTACGAAAGGTTTTTATTTCCCGAAAATATTTCTTGAGTTGCTGACATCTGACCAAAATCCTTTGTAGATAACACAAATGATTTCTCCCGTTTCAACAGTCTTAGACACCCATCATTTTGATTTGCCAAAACCTTTGTTTTGCATGAGAGAGTATCTCGGAGACTTATGTGCTTAGAGAGTAAAATGTCTTGCTTGAGGACAAGCAAGAAACAAAGTGTGGAAAATTCGATAAGACTCCGAGATACCCTTATTTCAGGCACATTTTAGGGTGTTTTATCGCGTCTATAGCATCCTTACTTGGTAAATTATGTGCGTAAATGCTTGAAAATCACTAACTGATGCACAAAAGCTACTTTTAGCTTAAAAGAAGTAAAACAGGAGCCCCGGGAGCAAATAGGACCAAAAGTTGAGCTTAAAGAGCAAACCAGGCAAGAGCGGAGCCCCGGAGGACCAAACTGGAAGGCCACACGCGTGTGAGCAGGCGTGAAAACTTTCCAGAAGCTTCCCACGCACGCTCACACGCGTGTGAGAGGCGTGGAGACGGTGATGCGCGAATTTTAGCTAGGGTTGTCATTTCGGAGACTATTTAAACCCCTTTGATGAATTTCCAGAGGAGGTTCCCAAAAAATTTAGTTTTCCTTTTCTTAGTTTTTCCTTTGGAGAACTTTCTCCATTTTTCTTAGCTTTTTAGATTAGATCAATCTCCATTGTAGCAAGACAACAAGCTTGGATTGAAGATCTTCTTCTCTCTAGGTGATCTCTATTTCATTTCTATAATTTTAGCTATCTTGTTCTTCGATTATATTAACTTTTGCTTGCATTTCATATTATGAGTAGCTAGTTTAGTCTAGGGATTTGGATTGTGTGATTGAATATTGTTTGTGTGATGATCTTATCTCTATATCTTGGATCTATGAGTTTGTGTTGATGGATTATCTATTCTTGTCTATTGATTGTTGTTTTGATGAGATATTGTTTGGATTTGGCCAATCTAGATGAGAGATTGAGCTCTTGACTCTTTCATGTCTTTGATTAGAGTTAGTATTTGAAGCTTGACATAATCATAGTTCCTATGGACTTCTTAAGAATAGTAGGATAGTGTGTAGCTTAAGTGTTTGATAAAATTCCTCTTAGAACTTTGGATGCTTGAAGGCACTCCTAAGTCAAAAAAGCCTTAGTACACAAGGTAGAAAAGGACTAAGATAACACACTCTTGAATAGACAATATCCTAGCAATCCTAATCCTTGACCTTAGACACTCCACTATGCAATATTCATGAACACTATCCAATCCCTACCCCTTATACATATCCACAAAATCACTTTTACTTTACTACTCTCTTGCACTCAAATCAACCAAATGAACTACTCTCACTCACAAATCCACCCTTCACCACACTCAAATCCTATGCATGATCCAATCAAGTAAACTCCCGAACGCTTGACACACCTCCGCGTCCCTCCTTCGAGATCGACACTCAAGGAGTCACAAACTTTCCGTTTTAACATAAATATCTTTTGACGCCTCAACCCTACGCAAAATACCGCAATGTCAACAAGTTAGGTTGAGAAAACCTACCAGACAAGTCCTCGACTGAGGGACTCGGGACATATGAGTTTGGCAGTCTACCTATTACGAGTTAGGTTGAGAAAACCTACCAGACAAGTCCTCGACTGATGGACTCGGGATATAACTGTTTCTTATTATTTTTAAACTCGCTGGGAGAATCATCAATCAGAAACTGGAAACGAAGAAAAAACGAAATAAAGCTAAGGCAAGTGAATGAGAAGAAAAAACAATTGTTCATTCAAAACATAGAAAGCCTGAGATAATCAAAAAAGGCCTGACAAAAGAGTTCAAAATAAAAACGCAGCGAATATTTTTTAAGCTAAGCCCCCGGGTTGCCACCAGCTGTCTCTCCTTCTGTTGAGCTAGTAAGGGGAGGGTCGCCAGAGTTTCCACGAAGGCGAGAATGTTGCACCAGGCCGCCTTCCGCCGGCTCTTCCTCCTCCGTTATATTGAGCATCGAAGGCACAGGATTACGATCCATTCCCGCCAGAGCAGTCAAGTTAGCAGCAGAATTCAGATATGAGGAATCCATCGGAATCTGCCCACCACTTGAGTTCTCCGGAGTGACCCTATCGGTTTCTCCGGCCCCCTGTTGACGTGCGGGGGTAGCAGGAATGCGAGAAGGGAGCTCGGCTAGTGGTGCTGGAAGGCTCCATGCCACTGGGTCAAAGGTCGGATCCCTTTGCTGGAGAATCGGGTAGATATCACGTTGCATGTCCAAGGACCCCATGTGGTAATCCTCCTCCCCTATGTCCGTCAGATAGAGCCGGCCCTCATCAGAACTTAGCCACTCCATAGCCAGCAACCTTAGCCTTGAGCGAATGTTGGCCACCACGTCTTCTTCAAAGGCTCGAGAAAACTTATAAGTAGCCACGGCCAAGTCCGCAGCTTCAGCATTCTTCTTCCTCTCCGCCTCCAGTTCCGACTCCAGTTGATCCACTCGAAGTGCCGAGTCATCTAGCTCTTTCTCCCGCTTATGAAGGTCAGCCAGCCCGCAGAGTTGGCACCAACTCCGCATCCGCCAAGAGAGGACTCATCCTCTTCCGCATTTCAGACTGGACAGCCAGGGCTTGTCATTTGACTAAGGATAAGAAGAGCGGTATAAAATCCATGGAAGAGAAGAATTTTTTAACCATAAGTTCGTAGCTTACCCGGTATAAGTAGCGAGAGACGCCCTCAAAGATCTTCTCGGTAGGGTGACTTTCATAATGGGCAGCGTCCTTGGGAAGGATAACTTTATCCAGCCAGTTGTGCACTGGGAAAGCGCCCTGGACAATGCCGTCATCGGCATCAATTTCAAGGCCGACGGCCACCCTTTTTGCTGAAGGGGATGGCAGAGAAGCGTCGGCGGGGCGTTTTGAGCCAGAGGTGGCAGCGGGAGGAGGAAGAGCCCGGCGAGTCTGGCGACTGCGTGAGGGTTCTGCAGAACGGGTGGGGGAGTCATGAACAACGATGGGGTTGGAGGAGGCGGCACGGCTCCGAGAACGCTCTTTAAGTGCAGCGTGGCGGCTAGACATTTCTGAAGAGAGAGAGAGAGTGGCAGGGTCGCCGGTAAGGGCTTCGACACTTGCTTCTTCGCCTTCTTCCTCTGTTCCTTCCTCTTCCTCAGCAAGAGGTGCCGGGTCAGGATCTACGAACAAATATATTAAAAAAAGTAAGAAATAAAGAGAGAATTTTAAAGTTGGATGACTCATCACCTGGAACGGCCGCTCCGGCAGGCAGAAGTCCGTTTGCTTTGAGGGCCTTCAGGTTTGACCATGTGCTGACTTGGAGAACACCCAACTCTTTCAAAACTTTGACCCCATCGGTCGTGCTTTGGCTTGGAGGGGGTTTCTTGAGGCATTTGAAGAAAAGGGGCTCCCAAGTCAAAGAAAAATCGAAGGCAGGATAGATGGGAGAGGGGCGCACAAACAGAAAGAGTGGTTTCCACCCTTTAAGAGAGTCAACCAGTCCGTCAAAAATCTTACAGCCGCTCCGCTGAGAAATTTGGACATAGCCCGGGGAGTTGGTCCTTACTCTATTAACTAGATAGAGTTGAAGGAATAGGTTGATCGTCGGCACAATGCCGAAGTTAGTACAAACGGTTTGAAAGCAGGTGAGGAGGCGATGAGAATTGGGAACAAGCTGACCAGACGAAAGAGCGAAATAACGAAAAAAGAGGGAAGTAAACGGGTTCACGGGGACTCGGAACTCGTGGCGAATAAACTGGAGATGCACCCCCACAAATCCTCCAGGAGGAGGCTTAAACACGTGAAGCTCACGAGGAGCGTATATTTCAGCCGCTAGGCCTCTTCCAGTTCGCGGGTTGAAATTTTGGAACGAAGGCCCGCTCGGCGGCCGACACCCTCTAGTTGGCCCGGAGACCTTTGGAGATCAGTGGGTAAGGCAGCAATGGCCTGTATGGGCGCCGGATTTAAAGGGGCAGAAGAAGAGGCGCCTTGTGCGCTTAACGAAGTCGAAGTATTAGGGTTCGTCGTAACCCCAATACGGTTGGGTGAGGAAGACATAACGAAAAGAAGGAGCAAGGAACCTACCTGGCTGACTCGAAGGCAAAGAAAACAAGTTCAAAGGAAGGTTCGACTGGACTGGAGTTGACTTGTGGATCGCCGGAGAGTGGTCGAAAAGTTGAGCTAAAAACCGAAGTTGCACCGGAAAGCAGAAATCCGATGAGTCTTTGCTTGGTGAAGAAAGTGAAACAGTGAAAAGTAAAAAGAGGACGGTGAATTTTGATATTTATAGGCAAAGGGCAATAAGTGGAGATCATGACACGTGGAGGGCGAGATTTAATGAGCTGACACCGAAGAGATGTGAAACGTACAAGAAAAGTTATTTCCTTCGGGAATTACAATCGGTGCGAAGAGTAAACGGTGGCAACGTTTAAGTAACCCGTGGGCCTACGGTGGGACTCCGAAGGTTAGACCGGAGTCCTGAAAATGGAGTCGGCACTCGGTCAACCGTGCCTCCCTGAAAAGGGAGTGTGGAAAGAAGTCATAAGGTTGGAGTTTTGGTTAGGCTGGAATCCTGAAAATGGAGTCGGCACTCGGTCAACCGTGCCTCCCTGAAAAGGGAGTGTGGAAAGAAGTCATAAGGTTGGAGTTTTGGTTAAGCTGGAATCTTGAAAATGGAGTCGGCACTCGGTCAACCGTGCCTCCCTGAAAAGGGAGTGTGGAAAGAAGTCATAAGGTTGGCGTTTTGGTTACGCCAGAGTCCTGAAAATGGATTCGGCACTAGGTCAACCGTGCCTCCGTGAAAAGGGAGTGTGGAAAGAAGTCATAAGGTTGGAGTTTTGGTTAGGACGGAGTCCTGAAAATGGAGTCGGCACTCGGTTTTGGTTAGGACGGAGTCCTGAAAATGGAGTCGGCACTCGGTCAACCGTGCTTCCCTGAAAAGGGAGTGTGGAAAGAAGTCATAAGGTTGGAGTTTTGGTTAGGCCGGAGTCTTGAAAATGGAGTCGGCACTCGGTCAACCGTGCCTCCCTGAAAAGGGAGTGTGGAAAGAAGTCATAAGGTTAGAGTTTTAGTTAGGCCAGAGTCCTGAAAATGGAGTCGGCACTCGGTCAACCGTACCTCCTTGAAAAGGGAGTGTGGAAAGAAATCATAAGGTTGGAGTTTTGGTAACGCTGGAATCCTGAAAATGGAGTCGGCGCTCGGTCAACCGTGCCTCCCTCAAAAGGGAGTGTGGAAAGAGGGCATAAGGTTGGAGTTTTGGTTAGGTCGGAGTCCTGAAAATGGAGTCGGCACTCGATCAACCGTACCTCCTTGAAAAGGGAGTGTGGAAAGAAATCATAAGGTTGGAGTTTTGGTAACGCTGGAATCCTGAAAATGGAGTCGGCGCTCGGTCAACCGTGCCTCCCTCAAAAGGGAGTGTGGAAAGAGGGCATAAGGTTGGAGTTTTGGTTAGGTCGGAGTCCTGAAAATGGAGTCGGCACTCGATCAACCGTACCTCCTTGAAAAGGGAGTGTGGAAAGAAATCATAAGGTTGGAGTTTTGGTAACGCTGGAATCCTGAAAATGGAGTCGGCGCTCGGTCAACCGTGCCTCCCTCAAAAGGGAGTGTGGAAAGAGGGCATAAGGTTGGAGTTTTGGTTAGGTCGGAGTCCTGAAAATGGAGTCGGCACTCGATCAACCGTACCTCCTTGAAAAGGGAGTGTGGAAAGAAATCATAAGGTTGGAGTTTTGGTAACGCTGGAATCCTGAAAATGGAGTCGGCGCTCGGTCAACCGTGCCTCCCTCAAAAGGGAGTGTGGAAAGAGGGCATAAGGTTGGAGTTTTGGTTAGGTCGGAGTCCTGAAAATGGAGTCGGCACTCGATCAACCGTACCTCCTTGAAAAGGGAGTGTGGAAAGAAATCATAAGGTTGGAGTTTTGGTAACGCTGGAATCCTGAAAATGGAGTCGGCGCTCGGTCAACCGTGCCTCCCTCAAAAGGGAGTGTGGAAAGAGGGCATAAGGTTGGAGTTTTGGTTAGGTCGGAGTCCTGAAAATGGAGTCGGCACTCGATCAACCGTACCTCCTTGAAAAGGGAGTGTGGAAAGAAATCATAAGGTTGGAGTTTTGGTAACGCTGGAATCCTGAAAATGGAGTCGGCGCTCGGTCAACCGTGCCTCCCTCAAAAGGGAGTGTGGAAAGAGGGCATAAGGTTGGAGTTTTGGTTAGGTCGGAGTCCTGAAAATGGAGTCGGCACTCGATCAACCGTACCTCCTTGAAAAGGGAGTGTGGAAAGAAATCATAAGGTTGGAGTTTTGGTAACGCTGGAATCCTGAAAATGGAGTCGGCGCTCGGTCAACCGTGCCTCCCTCAAAAGGGAGTGTGGAAAGAGGGCATAAGGTTGGAGTTTTGGTTAGGTCGGAGTCCTGAAAATGGAGTCGGCACTCGATCAACCGTACCTCCTTGAAAAGGGAGTGTGGAAAGAAATCATAAGGTTGGAGTTTTGGTAACGCTGGAATCCTGAAAATGGAGTCGGCGCTCGGTCAACCGTGCCTCCCTCAAAAGGGAGTGTGGAAAGAGGGCATAAGGTTGGAGTTTTGGTTAGGTCGGAGTCCTGAAAATGGAGTCGGCACTCGATCAACCGTACCTCCTTGAAAAGGGAGTGTGGAAAGAAATCATAAGGTTGGAGTTTTGGTAACGCTGGAATCCTGAAAATGGAGTCGGCGCTCGGTCAACCGTGCCTCCCTCAAAAGGGAGTGTGGAAAGAGGGCATAAGGTTGGAGTTTTGGTTAGGTCGGAGTCCTGAAAATGGAGTCGGCACTCGATCAACCGTACCTCCTTGAAAAGGGAGTGTGGAAAGAAATCATAAGGTTGGAGTTTTGGTAACGCTGGAATCCTGAAAATGGAGTCGGCGCTCGGTCAACCGTGCCTCCCTCAAAAGGGAGTGTGGAAAGAGGGCATAAGGTTGGAGTTTTGGTTAGGTCGGAGTCCTGAAAATGGAGTCGGCACTCGATCAACCGTACCTCCTTGAAAAGGGAGTGTGGAAAGAAATCATAAGGTTGGAGTTTTGGTAACGCTGGAATCCTGAAAATGGAGTCGGCGCTCGGTCAACCGTGCCTCCCTCAAAAGGGAGTGTGGAAAGAGGGCATAAGGTTGGAGTTTTGGTTAGGTCGGAGTCCTGAAAATGGAGTCGGCACTCGATCAACCGTACCTCCTTGAAAAGGGAGTGTGGAAAGAAATCATAAGGTTGGAGTTTTGGTAACGCTGGAATCCTGAAAATGGAGTCGGCGCTCGGTCAACCGTGCCTCCCTCAAAAGGGAGTGTGGAAAGAGGGCATAAGGTTGGAGTTTTGGTTAGGTCGGAGTCCTGAAAATGGAGTCGGCACTCGATCAACCGTACCTCCTTGAAAAGGGAGTGTGGAAAGAAATCATAAGGTTGGAGTTTTGGTAACGCTGGAATCCTGAAAATGGAGTCGGCGCTCGGTCAACCGTGCCTCCCTCAAAAGGGAGTGTGGAAAGAGGGCATAAGGTTGGAGTTTTGGTTAGGTCGGAGTCCTGAAAATGGAGTCGGCACTCGATCAACCGTACCTCCTTGAAAAGGGAGTGTGGAAAGAAATCATAAGGTTGGAGTTTTGGTAACGCTGGAATCCTGAAAATGGAGTCGGCGCTCGGTCAACCGTGCCTCCCTCAAAAGGGAGTGTGGAAAGAGGGCATAAGGTTGGAGTTTTGGTTAGGTCGGAGTCCTGAAAATGGAGTCGGCACTCGATCAACCGTACCTCCTTGAAAAGGGAGTGTGGAAAGAAATCATAAGGTTGGAGTTTTGGTAACGCTGGAATCCTGAAAATGGAGTCGGCGCTCGGTCAACCGTGCCTCCCTCAAAAGGGAGTGTGGAAAGAGGGCATAAGGTTGGAGTTTTGGTTAGGTCGGAGTCCTGAAAATGGAGTCGGCACTCGATCAACCGTACCTCCTTGAAAAGGGAGTGTGGAAAGAAATCATAAGGTTGGAGTTTTGGTAACGCTGGAATCCTGAAAATGGAGTCGGCGCTCGGTCAACCGTGCCTCCCTCAAAAGGGAGTGTGGAAAGAGGGCATAAGGTTGGAGTTTTGGTTAGGTCGGAGTCCTGAAAATGGAGTCGGCACTCGATCAACCGTACCTCCTTGAAAAGGGAGTGTGGAAAGAAATCATAAGGTTGGAGTTTTGGTAACGCTGGAATCCTGAAAATGGAGTCGGCGCTCGGTCAACCGTGCCTCCCTCAAAAGGGAGTGTGGAAAGAGGGCATAAGGTTGGAGTTTTGGTTAGGTCGGAGTCCTGAAAATGGAGTCGGCACTCGATCAACCGTACCTCCTTGAAAAGGGAGTGTGGAAAGAAATCATAAGGTTGGAGTTTTGGTAACGCTGGAATCCTGAAAATGGAGTCGGCGCTCGGTCAACCGTGCCTCCCTCAAAAGGGAGTGTGGAAAGAGGGCATAAGGTTGGAGTTTTGGTTAGGTCGGAGTCCTGAAAATGGAGTCGGCACTCGATCAACCGTACCTCCTTGAAAAGGGAGTGTGGAAAGAAATCATAAGGTTGGAGTTTTGGTAACGCTGGAATCCTGAAAATGGAGTCGGCGCTCGGTCAACCGTGCCTCCCTCAAAAGGGAGTGTGGAAAGAGGGCATAAGGTTGGAGTTTTGGTTAGGTCGGAGTCCTGAAAATGGAGTCGGCACTCGATCAACCGTACCTCCTTGAAAAGGGAGTGTGGAAAGAAATCATAAGGTTGGAGTTTTGGTAACGCTGGAATCCTGAAAATGGAGTCGGCGCTCGGTCAACCGTGCCTCCCTCAAAAGGGAGTGTGGAAAGAGGGCATAAGGTTGGAGTTTTGGTTAGGTCGGAGTCCTGAAAATGGAGTCGGCACTCGATCAACCGTACCTCCTTGAAAAGGGAGTGTGGAAAGAAATCATAAGGTTGGAGTTTTGGTAACGCTGGAATCCTGAAAATGGAGTCGGCGCTCGGTCAACCGTGCCTCCCTCAAAAGGGAGTGTGGAAAGAGGGCATAAGGTTGGAGTTTTGGTTAGGTCGGAGTCCTGAAAATGGAGTCGGCACTCGATCAACCGTACCTCCTTGAAAAGGGAGTGTGGAAAGAAATCATAAGGTTGGAGTTTTGGTAACGCTGGAATCCTGAAAATGGAGTCGGCGCTCGGTCAACCGTGCCTCCCTCAAAAGGGAGTGTGGAAAGAGGGCATAAGGTTGGAGTTTTGGTTAGGTCGGAGTCCTGAAAATGGAGTCGGCACTCGATCAACCGTACCTCCTTGAAAAGGGAGTGTGGAAAGAAATCATAAGGTTGGAGTTTTGGTAACGCTGGAATCCTGAAAATGGAGTCGGCGCTCGGTCAACCGTGCCTCCCTCAAAAGGGAGTGTGGAAAGAGGGCATAAGGTTGGAGTTTTGGTTAGGTCGGAGTCCTGAAAATGGAGTCGGCACTCGGTCAACTGTGCTTCCCTGAAAAGGTAGTGTGGAAAGAAGTCATAAGGTTGGAGTTTTGGTTAGGCCGGAGTCCGAAAAATGGAGTCGACACTCGGTCAACCGTGCCTCCGTGAAAAGGGAGTGTGGAAAGAAGTCATAAGGTTGGAGTTTTGGTTAGGACGGAGTCCTGAAAATGGAGTCGGCACTCGGTCAACTGTGCTTCCCTGAAAAGGTAGTGTGGAAAGAAGTCATAAGGTTGGAGTTTTGGTTAGGCCGGAGTCCGGAAAATGGAGTCGACACTCGGTCAACCGTGCTTCCGTGCAAAGGGAGTGTGGAAAGAAGTCATAAGGTTGGAGTTTTGGTTAGGCCGAAGTCCGGAAAATGGAGTCGACACTCGGTCAACCGTGCCTCCGTGAAAAGGGAGTGTGGAAAGAAGTCATAAGGTTGGAGTTTTGATTAGGCCGGAGTCTTGAAAATGGAGTCGGCACTCGGTCAACCATGCCTCCCTGAAAAGGGAGTGTGCAAAGAAGTCATAAGGTTGGAGTTTTGGTTAAAGGGAGTGTGCAAAGAAGTCATAAGGTTGGAGTTTTGGTTAGGCTGGAATCCTGAAAATGGAGTCGGCTTGGAGTTTTGGTTAGGCTGGAATCCTGAAAATGGAGTCGGCGCTCGGTCAACAATGCCTCCCTGAAAAGAAAATGGAGTCGGCGCTCGGTCAACAATGCCTCCCTGAAAAGTGAGTGTGGAAAGAAGTCATATGGTTGGCGTTTTGGTTACGCTAGAGTCCTGAAAATGGAGTCGGCACTTGGTCAACCGTGCCTCCGTGAAAAGGGAGTGTGGAAAGAAGTCATAAGGTTGGAGTTTTGGTTAGGCCGGAGTCCTGAAAATGGAGTCGGCACTCGGTCAACCGTGCCTCCCTGAAAAGGGAGTGTGGAAAGAAGTCATATGGTTGGCGTTTTGGTTACGCTAGAGTCCTGAAAATGGAGTCGGCACTTGGTCAACCGTGCCTCCGTGAAAAGGGAGTGTGGAAAGAAGTCATAAGGTTAGAGTTTTAGTTAGGCCAGAGTCCTGAAAATGGAGTCGGCACTCGGTCAACCGTACCTCCTTGAAAAGGGAGTGTGGAAAGAAGTCATATGGTTGGAGTTTTGGTTAGGCCGAAGTCCTGAAAATGGAGTCGGCACTCGGTCAACCGTGCCTCCCTGAAAAGGGAATGTGGAAAGAAGTCATAAGGTTNGTGCCTCCGTGAAAAGGGAGTGTGGAAAGAAGTCATAAGGTTAGAGTTTTAGTTAGGCCAGAGTCCTGAAAATGGAGTCGGCACTCGGTCAACCGTACCTCCGTGAAAAGGGAGTGTGGAAAGAAGTCATATGGTTGGGGTTTTGGTTAGGCCGGAGTCCTGAAAATGGAGTCGGCACTCGGTCAACTGTGCTTCCCTGAAAAGGTAGTGTGGAAAGAAGTCATAAGGTTGGAGTTTTAGTTAGGCCAGAGTCCTGAAAATGGAGTCGGCACTCGGTCAACTGTGCTTCCCTGAAAAGGTAGTGTGGAAAGAAGTCATAAGGTTGGAGTTTTGGTTAGGCCGGAGTCCTGAAAATGGAGTCGGCACTCGGTCAACCGTGCCTCCCTGAAAAGGGGGTGTGGAAAGAAGTCATATGGTTGGCGTTTTGGTTACGCTAGAGTCCTGAAAATGGAGTCGGCACTTGGTCAACCGTGCCTCCGTGAAAAGGGAGTGTGGAAAGAAGTCATAAGGTTGGAGTTTTGGTTAGGCTGGAATCCTGAAAATGGAGTCGGCACTCGGTCAACCATGCCTCCCTGAAAAGGGAGTGTGCAAAGAAGTCATAAGGTTGGAGTTTTGGTTAGGCTGGAGTCCTGAAAATGGAGTCGGCACTCGGTCAACCGTGCCTCCGTGCAAAGGGAGTGTGGAAAGAAGTCATAAGGTTGGAGTTTTGGTTAGGCTGGAATCCTGAAAATGGAGTCGGCACTCGGTCAACCATGCCTCCCTGAAAAGGGAGCGTGGAAAGAAGTCATAAGGTTGGAGTTTTGGTTAGGCTGGAATCCTGAAAAAGGAGTCGGCACTCGGTCAACCATGCCATCCTGAAAAGGGAGTGTGGAAAGAAGTCATATGGTTGGCGTTTTGGTTACGCTAGAGTCCTGAAAATGGAGTCGGCACTTGGTCAACCGTGCCTCCGTGAAAAGGGAGTGTGGAAAGAAGTCATAAGGTTGGAGTTTTGGTTAGGCCGGAGTCCTGAAAATGGAGTCGGCACTTGGTCAACCGTGCCTCCGTGAAAAGGGAGTGTGGAAAGAAGTCATAAGGTTGGAGTTTTGGTTAGGCCGGAGTCCTGAAAATGGAGTCGGCACTCGGTCAACCGTACCCCCCTGAAAAGGGAGTGTGGAAAGAAGTCATATGGTTGGCGTTTTGGTTACGCTAGAGCCCTGAAAATGGAGTCGGCACTTGGTCAACCGTGCCTCCGTGAAAAAGGAGTGTGGAAAGAAGTCATAAGGTTGGAGTTTTGGTTAGGCCGGAGTCCTGAAAATGGAGTCGGCACTTGGTCAACCGTGCCTCCCTGAAAAGGGAGTGTGGAAAGAAGTCATAAGGTTGGAGTTTTGGTTAGGCCGGAGTCTTGAAAATGGAGTCGGCACTCGGTCAACCGTGCCTCCCTCAAAAGGGAGTGTGGAAAGATGTCATAAGGTTGGAGTTTTGGTTATGCCGGAGTCCTGAAAATGGAGTCGGCACTCGGTCAACTGTGCCTCCCTGAAAAGGGAGTGTGGAAAGAAGTCATAAGGTTGGAGTTTTGGTTAGGCCGGAGTCCTGAAAATGGAGTCGGCACTCGGTCAACTGTGCTTCCCTGAAAAGGGAGTGTGGAAAGAAGTCATAAGGTTGGAGTTTTGGTTAGGCTGGAGTCCTGAAAATGGAGTCGGCACTCGGTCAACTGTGCTTCCCTGAAAAGGTAGTGTGGAAAGAAGTCATAAGGTTGGCGTTTTGGTTACGCTAGAGTCCTGAAAATGGAGTCGGCACGCGGTCAACCGTGCCTCCCTGAAAAGGGAGTGTGGAAAGAAGTCATAAGGTTGGAGTTTTGGTTAGGCCGGAGTCCGGAAAATAGAGTCGACACTCGGTCAACCGTGCTTCCGTGCAAAGGGAGTGTGGAAAGAAGTCATAAGGTTGGAGTTTTGGTTAGGCCGGAGTCTGGAAAATGGAGTCGACACTCGGTCAACCGTGCCTCCCTGAAAAGGGAGCGTGGAAAGAAGTCATAAGGTTAGAGTTTTAGTTAGGCCAGAGTCCTGAAAATGGAGTCGGCACTNCTTGGTCAACCGTGCCTCCGTGAAAAGGGAGTGTGGAAAGAAATCATAAGGTTGGAGTTTTGGTTAGGCCGGAGTCCTGAAAATGGAGTCGGCACTCGGTCAACCGTGCCTCCCTGAAAAGGGAGCGTGGAAAGAAGTCAGTCAACCGTGCCTCCCTGAAAAGGGAGCGTGGAAAGAAGTCATAAGGTTGGAGTTTTAGTTAGGCTAGAGTCCTGAAAATGGAGTCGGCACTCGGTCAACCGTGCCTCCCTGAAAAGGGAGTGTGGAAAGAAGTCATAAGGTTGGAGTTTTGGTTAGGCTGGAGTCCTGAAAATGGAGTCGGCACTCGGTCAACTGTGCTTCCCTGAAAAGGTAGTGTGGAAAAAGTCATAAGGTTGGAGTTTTGGTTAGGCCGGAGTCCGGAAAATGGAGTCGACACTCGGTCAACCATGCCTCCGTGAAAAGGGAGTGTGGAAAGAAGTCATAAGGTTGGAGTTTTGATTAGGCCGGAGTCTTGAAAATGGAGTCGGCACTCGGTCAACCATGCCNAGGCCGGAGTCCGGAAAATGGAGTCGACACTCGGTCAACCGTACCTCCTTGAAAAGGGAGTGTGGAAAGAAGTCATATGGTTGGAGTTTTGGTTAGGCCGAAGTCCTGAAAATGGAGTCGGCGCTTGGTCAACCGTGCCTCCGTGCAAAGGGAGTGTGGAAAGAAGGCATAAGGTTAGAGTTTTAGTTAGGCCAGAGTCCTGAAAATGGAGGCGGCACTCGGTCAACTGTGCTTCCCTGAAAAGGGAGTGTGGAAAGAAGTCATATGGTTGGAGTTTTGGTTAGGCCGAAGTCCTGAAAATGGAGTCGGCACTCAGTCAACCGTGCCTCACTGAAAAGGGAGTGTGGAAAGAAGTCATAAGGTTGGAGTTTTGGTTAGNTTAGGCCAGAGTCCTGAAAATGGAGTCGGCACTCGGTCAACCCTACCTCCTTGAAAAGGGAGTGTGGAAAGAAGTCATATGGTTGGAGTTTTGGTTAGGCCGAAGTCCTGAAAATGGAGTCGGCACTCGGTCAACCGTGCCTCCCTGAAAAGGGAGTGTGAAAAGAAGTCATAAGGATGGTGTTTTGATTAGGCCGGAGTCCTGAAAATGGAGTCGGCACTCGGTCAACCATGCCTCCCTGAAAAGGGAGTGTGGAAAGAAGTCATAAGGTTAGAGTTTTAGTTAGGCAGAGTCCTGAAAATGGAGTCGGCACTCGGTCAACCGTACCTCCTTGAAAAGGGAGTGTGGAAAGAAGTCATATGGTTGGAGTTTTGGTTAGGCCGAAGTCCTGAAAAGGGAGTCGGCACTCGGTCAACCGTGCCTCCCTGAAATGGGAGTGTGGAAAGAAGTCATATGGTTGGAGTTTTGGTTACGCTAGAGTCCTGAAAATGGAGTCGGCACTCGGTCAACTGTGCTTCCCTGAAAAGGTAGTGTGGAAAGAAGTCATAAGGTTGGAGTTTTGGTTAGGCTGGAGTCCTGAAAATGGAGTCGGCACTCGGTCAACTGTGCTTCCCTGAAAAGGTAGTGTGGAAAGAAGTCATAAGGTTGGAGTTTTGGTTAGGCCGGAGTCCTGAAAATGGAGTCGGCACTCGGTCAACTGTGCCTCCCTGAAAAGGGAGTGTGGAAAGAAGTCATAAGGTTGGAGTTTTGGTTAGGCCGTAGTCCTGAAAATGGAGTCGGCACTCGGTCAACCGTGCCTCCCTGAAAAGGGAATGTGGAAAGAAGTCATAAGGTTGGAGTTTTGATTAGGCCGGAGTCCTGAAAATGGAGTCGGCACTCGGTCAACCGTGCCTCCCTGAAAAGGGAGTGTGGAAAGAAGTCATAAGGTTGGAGTTTTGGTTAGGCTGGAATCCTGAAAATGGAGTCGGCGCTGGGTCAAAAAGGCCTCCCTGAAAAGTGAGTGTGGAAAGAAGGCATAAGGTTGGAGTTTTAGTTAGGCCAGAGTCCTGAAAATGGAGTCGGCGCTGGGTCAAAAAGGCCTCCCTGAAAAGTGAGTGTGGAAAGAAGGCATAAGGTTGGAGTTTTAGTTAGGCCAGAGTCCTGAAAATGGAGTCGGCGCTGGGTCAAAAAGGCCTCCCTGAAAAGTGAGTGTGGAAAGAAGGCATAAGGTTGGAGTTTTAGTTAGGCCAGAGTCCTGAAAATGGAGTCGGCGCTGGGTCAAAAAGGCCTCCCTGAAAAGTGAGTGTGGAAAGAAGGCATAAGGTTGGAGTTTTAGTTAGGCCAGAGTCCTGAAAATGGAGTCGGCACTCGGTCAACCGTACCTCCTTGAAAAGGGAGTGTGGAAAGAAGTCATATGGTTGGAGTTTTGGTTAGGCCGAAGTCCTGAAAACGGAGTCGGCACTCAGTCAACCGTGCCTCACTGAAAAGGGAGTGTGGAAAGAAGTCATAAGGTTGGAGTTTTGGTTAGGCCGGAGTCCTGAAAATGGAGTCGGCACTCGGTCAACCGTGCCTCCCTGAAAAGGGAGTGTGGAAAGAAGTCATAAGGTTAGAGTTTTAGTTAGGCCAGAGTCCTGAAAATGGAGTCGGCACTCGGTCAACGGTGCTTCCCTGAAAAGGTAGTGTGGAAAGAAGTCATAAGGTTAGAGTTTTAGTTAGGCCAGAGTCCTGAAAATGGAGTCGGCACTCGGTCAACGGTGCTTCCCTGAAAAGGTAGTGTGGAAAGAAGTCATAAGGTTAGAGTTTTAGTTAGGCCAGAGTCCTGAAAATGGAGTCGGCACTCGGTCAACGGTGCTTCCCTGAAAAGGTAGTGTGGAAAGAAGTCATAAGGTTGGAGTTTTGGTTAGGCTGGAATCCTGAAAATGGAGTCGGCGCTCGGTCAACAATGCCTCCCTGAAAAGTGAGTGTGGAAAGAAGTCATATGGTTGGCGTTTTGGTTACGCTAGAGTCCTGAAAATGGAGTCGGCACTTGGTCAACCGTGCCTCCGTGAAAAGGGAGTGTGGAAAGAAGTCATAAGGTTAGAGTTTTAGTTAGGCCAGAGGCCGGAAAATGGAGTCGACACTCGGTCAACCGTACCTCCTGGAAAATGGAGTGTGGAAAGAACTCATAAGGTTGGAGTCTTGGTTAGGCCGGAGTCCGGAAAATGGAGTCGACACTCGGTCAACCGTACCTCCTGGAAAATGGAGTGTGGAAAGAACTCATAAGGTTGGAGTCTTGGTTAGGCCGGAGTCCGGAAAATGGAGTCGACACTCGGTCAACCGTACCTCCTGGAAAATGGAGTGTGGAAAGAACTCATAAGGTTGGAGTTTTGGTTAGGCCGGAGTCCTGAAAATGGAGTCGGCACTCGGTCAACCGTGCCTCCCTGAAAAGGGAGTGTGGAAAGAAGTCATATGGTTGGCGTTTTGGTTACGCTAGAGTCCTGAAAATGGAGTCGGCACTTGGTCAACCGTGCCTCCGTAAAAAGGGAGTGTGGAAGGAAGTCATAAGGTTGGTATTTTGGTTAGGCCGGAGGCCTGAAAATGGAGTCGGCCCTCGGTCAACCGTGCTTCCGTGCAAAGGGAGTGTAGAAAGAAGTCATAAGGTGGGAGTTGTGGTTAGGCTGGAGTCCTGAAAATGGAGGCGGCACTCGGTCAACTGTGGTTCCCTTAAAAGGTAGTGTGGAAAGAAGTCACAAGGTTGGAGTTTTGGGTAGGCCGGAGTCCGGAAAAGGTAGTCGACACTCGGTCAACCGTACCTCCTGGAAAATGGAGTGTGCAAAGAAGTCATAAGGTGGGAGTTGTGGTTAGGCTGGAGTCCTGAAAATGGAGGCGGCACTCGGTCAACTGTGGTTCCCTTAAAAGGTAGTGTGGAAAGAAGTCACAAGGTTGGAGTTTTGGGTAGGCCGGAGTCCGGAAAAGGTAGTCGACACTCGGTCAACCGTACCTCCTGGAAAATGGAGTGTGCAAAGAAGTCATAAGGTGGGAGTTGTGGTTAGGCTGGAGTCCTGAAAATGGAGGCGGCACTCGGTCAACTGTGGTTCCCTTAAAAGGTAGTGTGGAAAGAAGTCACAAGGTTGGAGTTTTGGGTAGGCCGGAGTCCGGAAAAGGTAGTCGACACTCGGTCAACCGTACCTCCTGGAAAATGGAGTGTGCAAAGAAGTCATAAGGTGGGAGTTGTGGTTAGGCTGGAGTCCTGAAAATGGAGGCGGCACTCGGTCAACTGTGGTTCCCTTAAAAGGTAGTGTGGAAAGAAGTCACAAGGTTGGAGTTTTGGGTAGGCCGGAGTCCGGAAAAGGTAGTCGACACTCGGTCAACCGTACCTCCTGGAAAATGGAGTGTGCAAAGAAGTCATAAGGTGGGAGTTGTGGTTAGGCTGGAGTCCTGAAAATGGAGGCGGCACTCGGTCAACTGTGGTTCCCTTAAAAGGTAGTGTGGAAAGAAGTCACAAGGTTGGAGTTTTGGGTAGGCCGGAGTCCGGAAAAGGTAGTCGACACTCGGTCAACCGTACCTCCTGGAAAATGGAGTGTGCAAAGAAGTCATAAGGTGGGAGTTGTGGTTAGGCTGGAGTCCTGAAAATGGAGGCGGCACTCGGTCAACTGTGGTTCCCTTAAAAGGTAGTGTGGAAAGAAGTCACAAGGTTGGAGTTTTGGGTAGGCCGGAGTCCGGAAAAGGTAGTCGACACTCGGTCAACCGTACCTCCTGGAAAATGGAGTGTGCAAAGAAGTCATAAGGTGGGAGTTGTGGTTAGGCTGGAGTCCTGAAAATGGAGGCGGCACTCGGTCAACTGTGGTTCCCTTAAAAGGTAGTGTGGAAAGAAGTCACAAGGTTGGAGTTTTGGGTAGGCCGGAGTCCGGAAAAGGTAGTCGACACTCGGTCAACCGTACCTCCTGGAAAATGGAGTGTGCAAAGAAGTCATAAGGTGGGAGTTGTGGTTAGGCTGGAGTCCTGAAAATGGAGGCGGCACTCGGTCAACTGTGGTTCCCTTAAAAGGTAGTGTGGAAAGAAGTCACAAGGTTGGAGTTTTGGGTAGGCCGGAGTCCGGAAAAGGTAGTCGACACTCGGTCAACCGTACCTCCTGGAAAATGGAGTGTGCAAAGAAGTCATAAGGTGGGAGTTGTGGTTAGGCTGGAGTCCTGAAAATGGAGGCGGCACTCGGTCAACTGTGGTTCCCTTAAAAGGTAGTGTGGAAAGAAGTCACAAGGTTGGAGTTTTGGGTAGGCCGGAGTCCGGAAAAGGTAGTCGACACTCGGTCAACCGTACCTCCTGGAAAATGGAGTGTGCAAAGAAGTCATAAGGTGGGAGTTGTGGTTAGGCTGGAGTCCTGAAAATGGAGGCGGCACTCGGTCAACTGTGGTTCCCTTAAAAGGTAGTGTGGAAAGAAGTCACAAGGTTGGAGTTTTGGGTAGGCCGGAGTCCGGAAAAGGTAGTCGACACTCGGTCAACCGTACCTCCTGGAAAATGGAGTGTGCAA
The DNA here is from genome assembly GCF_003576645.1 of Ipomoea triloba. Taxonomy (NCBI): domain Eukaryota; kingdom Viridiplantae; phylum Streptophyta; class Magnoliopsida; order Solanales; family Convolvulaceae; genus Ipomoea; species Ipomoea triloba. The sequence goes on along the minus strand of NC_044918.1, from coordinate 26,501,675 downwards.
AGAAGTCATAAGGTGGGAGTTGTGGTTAGGCTGGAGTCCTGAAAATGGAGGCGGCACTCGGTCAACTGTGGTTCCCTTAAAAGGTAGTGTGGAAAGAAGTCACAAGGTTGGAGTTTTGGGTAGGCCGGAGTCCGGAAAAGGTAGTCGACACTCGGTCAACCGTACCTCCTGGAAAATGGAGTGTGCAAAGAAGTCATAAGGTGGGAGTTGTGGTTAGGCTGGAGTCCTGAAAATGGAGGCGGCACTCGGTCAACTGTGGTTCCCTTAAAAGGTAGTGTGGAAAGAAGTCACAAGGTTGGAGTTTTGGGTAGGCCGGAGTCCGGAAAAGGTAGTCGACACTCGGTCAACCGTACCTCCTGGAAAATGGAGTGTGCAAAGAAGTCATAAGGTGGGAGTTGTGGTTAGGCTGGAGTCCTGAAAATGGAGGCGGCACTCGGTCAACTGTGGTTCCCTTAAAAGGTAGTGTGGAAAGAAGTCACAAGGTTGGAGTTTTGGGTAGGCCGGAGTCCGGAAAAGGTAGTCGACACTCGGTCAACCGTACCTCCTGGAAAATGGAGTGTGCAAAGAAGTCATAAGGTGGGAGTTGTGGTTAGGCTGGAGTCCTGAAAATGGAGGCGGCACTCGGTCAACTGTGGTTCCCTTAAAAGGTAGTGTGGAAAGAAGTCACAAGGTTGGAGTTTTGGGTAGGCCGGAGTCCGGAAAAGGTAGTCGACACTCGGTCAACCGTACCTCCTGGAAAATGGAGTGTGCAAAGAAGTCATAAGGTGGGAGTTGTGGTTAGGCTGGAGTCCTGAAAATGGAGGCGGCACTCGGTCAACTGTGGTTCCCTTAAAAGGTAGTGTGGAAAGAAGTCACAAGGTTGGAGTTTTGGGTAGGCCGGAGTCCGGAAAAGGTAGTCGACACTCGGTCAACCGTACCTCCTGGAAAATGGAGTGTGCAAAGAAGTCATAAGGTGGGAGTTGTGGTTAGGCTGGAGTCCTGAAAATGGAGGCGGCACTCGGTCAACTGTGGTTCCCTTAAAAGGTAGTGTGGAAAGAAGTCATAAGGTTGGAGTTTTGATTAGGCCGAAGTCCTGAAAATGGAGTCGGCACTCAGTCAACCGTGCCTCTCAACCTTGAAATCACACAAGGGCAAGAGGCAATTAAGGCATACTCCCTCTCAACCTTGAAATCAACCGTGCTACAAGGAGGAAGACCACAAATCCACAAGCTAGAGAAGAGATGGCATTAACAAGCGCAAATAGAGGAGGATCCCATGGAAGGGGGATTCCTCCACAAACTTCACCCCACTCTCAACCCACCCACTCAGAGATAGAACTCAAGGGGGACCTCAAATCCCACTTGAGCCAACAATTGAGGAGGAGCTACAAGTAGACATTAGAGGGCATCCAGACCTAATCCGGGTTGAAGAATTCTTTGATGCTCCCAATGAGCAAAGGGGCTGGACAATCGCGGAGTACATGACTCCGGATTTTAGCATGCACAATCCTATTTATGTTCCACCCGTGGAGAACCAAAATTTTCACATCCACCCATCGGTGTTTAATTTGGTGCAAAATAGTCCGTTTAGCGGGTTGCCTTCTGAAGATCCACATGCCCACATCACTCGATTCATAAGGGCATGTGGATGTTTAAGCAATAAGGCGTGTCCGATGAAGTGATCCGATTGAAGCTCTTCCCATTTTCAGTGATAGGGGAGGCATCAAGATGTCTTGATAGCCAAGATGATCATCACTTCCAGTCATGGCCCCAACTCCACAAAGAATTTATGAATGAGTTCTTCCCACTAACCAAGACGATGAAAGTGCACAAATGAGTGCAAGAGTTCAAACAAAGTCAACTTGAGAGTCTTGGTGAGGCGTGGAGGAGGTTCAAAACACTCAAAAGGCAATGTCCGCCAGATTTGCTACATCCTTGGGACATCATAAGTTCCTTTTATGTAGGTCTCACGGATGAGGGGGAAATGACTTCTCATCTTGTGGTGCTTTTGTATCTTCATCACCATCCGATGCGGAGGAGTTAATTGAAAGAATATCCTCAAATACTTCTTTTTGGTATAACAAGAGAGACAACCGGGCCGGAATGTATGAGGTGAAGGAAAGTGTTGCAAGTGATGCTAATGTTGAGGCAATGAACCATGAGATTAAAAGATTGCAAGCGATGGTGGAAAAGATGGAGACAAAAGCCAAGCCTTGTATGGCACTTGCTTTGTATTGCAACATATGTGGAGGCCCTCATGACACTAATATTTACACTTCTACTTCCGCTTGTGAGCAAGTGGAAGCGGTGGATTATCAAAGGGGAAATGGCTATAATCAATATGGTGGGGGTGGAAGCAATCAAGCTTGGAAGCAAGGTGAAAATTGGAATACTAATGGGGGGGGGTGGTACCAAGAGAGACTCCAAATGAATCAAGGTGGCAAGCCCACCTATGGTCAAGGTTGTGAGAGAGACCGAATTGCTTATGGTCCAACTAATCAAGGATGAGCACAATTGACTCACTACCGACCACCTTTTGTTTCCCATTTGGACCATCCCGGTCAAAGGAGCGATATAAGAGAGCTTGATGAGAGATTGTATTGTCCAAGGTAATTTTGGAGCTTAAGAAAGATAAAGTTAATCTCAAGCAAGAGATCACTCAAGAAATNCCGAAGTCCTGAAAATGGAGTCGGCACTCGGTCAACCGTGCCTCCCTGAAAAGGGAATGTGGAAAGAAGTCATAAGGTTGGAGTTTTGATTAGGCCGAAGTCCTGAAAATGGAGTCGGCACTCAGTCAACCGTGCCTCTCAACCTTGAAATCACACAAGGGCAAGAGGCAATTAAGGCATACTCCCTCTCAACCTTGAAATCAACCGTGCTACAAGGAGGAAGACCACAAATCCACAAGCTAGAGAAGAGATGGCATTAACAAGCGCAAATAGAGGAGGATCCCATGGAAGGGGGATTCCTCCACAAACTTCACCCCACTCTCAACCCACCCACTCAGAGATAGAACTCAAGGGGGACCTCAAATCCCACTTGAGCCAACAATTGAGGAGGAGCTACAAGTAGACATTAGAGGGCATCCAGACCTAATCCGGGTTGAAGAATTCTTTGATGCTCCCAATGAGCAAAGGGGCTGGACAATCGCGGAGTACATGACTCCGGATTTTAGCATGCACAATCCTATTTATGTTCCACCCGTGGAGAACCAAAATTTTCACATCCACCCATCGGTGTTTAATTTGGTGCAAAATAGTCCGTTTAGCGGGTTGCCTTCTGAAGATCCACATGCCCACATCACTCGATTCATAAGGGCATGTGGATGTTTAAGCAATAAGGCGTGTCCGATGAAGTGATCCGATTGAAGCTCTTCCCATTTTCAGTGATAGGGGAGGCATCAAGATGTCTTGATAGCCAAGATGATCATCACTTCCAGTCATGGCCCCAACTCCACAAAGAATTTATGAATGAGTTCTTCCCACTAACCAAGACGATGAAAGTGCACAAATGAGTGCAAGAGTTCAAACAAAGTCAACTTGAGAGTCTTGGTGAGGCGTGGAGGAGGTTCAAAACACTCAAAAGGCAATGTCCGCCAGATTTGCTACATCCTTGGGACATCATAAGTTCCTTTTATGTAGGTCTCACGGATGAGGGGGAAATGACTTCTCATCTTGTGGTGCTTTTGTATCTTCATCACCATCCGATGCGGAGGAGTTAATTGAAAGAATATCCTCAAATACTTCTTTTTGGTATAACAAGAGAGACAACCGGGCCGGAATGTATGAGGTGAAGGAAAGTGTTGCAAGTGATGCTAATGTTGAGGCAATGAACCATGAGATTAAAAGATTGCAAGCGATGGTGGAAAAGATGGAGACAAAAGCCAAGCCTTGTATGGCACTTGCTTTGTATTGCAACATATGTGGAGGCCCTCATGACACTAATATTTACACTTCTACTTCCGCTTGTGAGCAAGTGGAAGCGGTGGATTATCAAAGGGGAAATGGCTATAATCAATATGGTGGGGGTGGAAGCAATCAAGCTTGGAAGCAAGGTGAAAATTGGAATACTAATGGGGGGGGGTGGTACCAAGAGAGACTCCAAATGAATCAAGGTGGCAAGCCCACCTATGGTCAAGGTTGTGAGAGAGACCGAATTGCTTATGGTCCAACTAATCAAGGATGAGCACAATTGACTCACTACCGACCACCTTTTGTTTCCCATTTGGACCATCCCGGTCAAAGGAGCGATATAAGAGAGCTTGATGAGAGATTGTATTGTCCAAGGTAATTTTGGAGCTTAAGAAAGATAAAGTTAATCTCAAGCAAGAGATCACTCAAGAAATCCGGCAAGAAATAATGGCTATGAGGCAAGAGTCCAAGACAAAAATGAAGACATAGAAACCCAAATCTCACAAATGTTTAGAATGATGTCTGAGAGACAATCTGGACAATTGTCGAGTACCAAAGAGAACAACACTAAGGAGAGGGTCAATGGCGTCTCCGTGGTAAAGGAAAACCTTGGACAGAGAGATGCCATGGATTGGATTTGTGAGGACTTCGGTCCTAGTGATGTGTAAGCTAAGGAGGTTGAGAAGACCACCTCTTGTGGTCAAGTGTTTGAAGCTATGGAAGCCACCTTTTGTGGTTTCCAAAAGAAAGAAGATGAAAAGATCACCTCTTGTGGTCTTGAAATTGAAAATGAGAAAGAAGAAGAGAAGACCACCTCTTGTGGTCTAGAGTTTCAAACCGTGGAGACCACCTCTTGTGGTCTTGCAAGCAAAGAAAATGGAGAGATCACCTCTTGTGATCTCAAGGCTAAAAAGAATGAAAAGGTGTTTCCAAAGCACCAATCAAACACCCCTGGAAAAGAAAAACACTTGGGCAAAAAAAGGTACATTTAATGCTTTTTGGCAAAAGTTTCATTGTGATGCTCAATTGCGTAAATTGTTGGAAATTGATGATGATATTGAGGAGTATGCTTGTGTGGGCAAAGAGATTTCAACTTTGATTTCTACGGGGGTTCCCAATCAAAAAGGGTGACCCCTGGGTTTTTTTTGTTCCATGTGCCATCAAGGACGTGGAATTCAACAAGGCCTTAGCCGACCTTAGAGCCTCTATCAATTTAATGTCATCGTGTGTCTTTGAGGAGTTGAAATTTTCATATTTGAGTCCAACTCGACTCACCCTTCGTCTTGTCGATGGGACCATTCGGTATCCCAAAGGTATAGTGGAGGATGTGTTGGTTAAAGTTGGCGAATTTGTGGTGCCCGTGGATTTTGTTGTTTGTGATATGGGCGAGGAGGATTCAATTGGTCGATTGATTTTGGGGAGATCTTTCTTGGCTACGTGCCGTGCCATTATTGATGTTGGCATGGGCGAAATAACTCTCCGATTTGATAGAGCCAAAGTTGAAATGGGTAAATGTGTTAAGGAGGGGGTGTGTGCTACAAAGCCAATGGTCAAGGTGAAAACTAAGACCAAACCAAAATGGGAAGTTGATAAGTTGGTTTGGAAGAACACATGGGCTCCCAAGTGCTTCCAACCGAAGGTCAAAGGAAAATGGTTGAAAAGGAAAGAAGTTAGTCTAGCCAAGGATGTTAAACATGTCACTTTTTAGGAGGCAACCCAAGGTTATTTTGTGAATAATTGTTGTTGTTTCTTTTATGTTTTTGTTGATTTTGTTTGTGGGATAGCTTTGGAACTAACTTACAAGTGTTGTGTGAGAAATTTTGATAAAAACTTGAGCAAAGAAATGGCCAAAAGTGGAGGAAATGACATCATGAAACAGGGGAAATCTGGACAAACTTTCTACTTCATCTCCACGAGCAAGTCCACAAACATGGACAAGCTGGTGGACATGAAACAGAAAGTTTCACGCCTAAGTCCATGGGCGTGGGAGAAACGTGGAGCAAAACTAGAAAGTTCCACGAGTATGTCCACGTCGTGGACTAGCTCGTGGACAAATTCCAGAAAGATCCACACGAAGAGTCCATGAGCGTAGGGAATTCCGTGGAAAAATTCTAGAAACCTCCACGAGCAAGTCCACGTTCATAGACAAGCTCGTGGACGGGCAACATTCGAAGGGTTCAGATATTTGGCTATTTAAACATCCATTCTCCATTAGTTCACTCCATAGCCACAAAATACACTCATTCTCCACGAAAGGTATTGCATTCTTGCTATCTTTTATTCAATCTTTGAGCAAATCTCAAACTTTAATCTTCAAAGGAGTCATCTTCAAGAGATAAAATCTTCAAACTCCAATCTTCTATAGCCATGTTTATGAAGCTTTTTCTCTCTCTTAAACTTGAATTTGGTTCTACATTGTTCCATGTATATTGATGGTTGAAACTTGTGAAAATTAGTTAGCTTTGCATCATTGAACATTGTTTAGATGAGTTCTTGTATTTAATTGCTATATCTTGTGAATATTGACATGCTTGAAAAACCCTAGGTTTTGAAATTGGAAATTTTGCATATGGGTTTGATGATAAGCATGCAATTGCTTGAAATTGATGATGGAAATTGAATCGAAACATGTTTTTATGATTGCTCTTGAAAGGAATTTGATGATGCACACACACTCTTGTTGAAATTGCACTCACACTCTTCAACCCTTTTCTTGAATTGGGGAAGAAGATGAAATTGACTTTTTGAATTGTTGACCATGAATTGAAATTGCAAATTCTTGATTCTTGATTGAATGGTTGATCATGTGTTGAATGTTGATGACTTTGTGAGTGAGAATTAATGAAAACTGAGGGGAGATCATGCCAAAATTTTGAAGAAAAAAAGAAGAGAAATTCAAAATAAAAAGAGTGTTGTTTATTGCTAACCATTGTAATTCATGGAAAGAATGATTGTGTTTGAGACTTTGTAGGAACAATGGGAAGGACAAAAGAAGTAGCAAAGAAGAGAAAGCATGATGATGCAAGTTCAAGCCGTGGTCCGATGGAAGTGGAGATGCAAGAAGTGGAAGATGATGCCACAATTCTCGGGGCAAGAGTTTTAAAGAGGTTGAGTCCCGAACAACTAGCAAAGGTGGCCCACTTAAAAACATTGAAGGTGATTGGGGGAAAATACTTTGACTACCCCATCTTGGATTCCTTTGGGTGTAGAAGAGCGGTGGAAGACATGCTTTCACACCACCAATGGCACACAATCTTTGGTTGGAGGGGGAACATATATTCCTGGGTTACATATGAGTTTTTTGCCACATTGGATATCAAGAACGAGTCCAATGACAATAAGCCATCCATTTCATTCATCATGTTCAACAAGAAGTACACACTTTCATTGAATGATTTGGCAAAGACTTTGGTGATCTACAACCAAGAGGAGATGGAGAGCCACACCTTTCGAAACTAGTGGTCTAACTTCTACTCGGATTGAGAAGCAACAAATTATTGGAAGGAGCTTGCAGGGAATGCATCTGAATACAACTCAAGTAACTTGCATGCCACAGACATAAGAAGCACTACTCATAAAGCGGTGAGGCTAGCTCTTGCAATCAATTTCACCGAAAAGACACCCAATTTGAACAAAACCTACCGGATGAATCTATTCCACTTATGAAGCATGGAAAAGAGTGAGTCGGTCAATATGGGCGTCCAAGTGAGAAAGTGGCTTATAACTCAAAGTAAAGAGAATGTCATATGTGTTTTCATCGGTCCCTTGGTGACCGCATTGTGCCTTGGATTGGGGATTGAAGGAAAGCTGAGGAAGGAAAATGTGATTGTAAAGACATCACTGTGAGTGATTTGGATCAAGCAAAGCTTACACGAGGCGGTGAAGGGGATGATTAGGATGATGATAATGAAGAGGAGGAAAGAGTCCACCCGGTTCCACAGGATGTACCTAATGTCGATGATTGGGAGAGTATGAGAGCTCTCCAATACCACTTCCACCAAGAGCAAATGACACTCCTCCGAGCTCATGGAGATACAATCACGAGGCATGATGGGGAGCTCACTAGATTCGGGGAGGAAATTGAAAGACAAGGAGTGGAGATTAGCCAGCAAAGGGAGTCCACTAAAAGGCAAGGCCGGGTGATGGATGAGCTTCAAACACAATTCATGTACCACTTCCATCCTCTAAGTCAAGGAGGCGACCATTGATGATCCCCGCACACCCAAGGCAAGGAAGAATGAAGAAGGAAGAAGGATGAGAAAGAAGGAAGAAAGAAGAAAATTTGTGCTTTAATTGTTGTTCTATTGTGGTCCCATGATAAACACTAGGTTCCCTATGCGTGGGGTTCCGCCTTAATTTCTTTACTTTGCTTTGCTTTAGTTCGTATGGTTGTTTACTTTTGAGACATTTTTCATTTCATGCAATTTTATTTTTAGACTCTTTTATGGTTTTAGTTTGAAGTTCTTTTAGCATGTTTTAGTCTAGATTATGTTTGATGTTCTTTAGCTTTGATGTTGTTTTTCTTTTGCATTTGAGTCGGGCTAAAGATGTTAAATGTGGCGCTCTTGGGAGGCACCCCAAGCATTATATAAAAAAAGAAAAGAGAAATAAGGAAAAAAAAAGAAGAAAAAAGATGAATAAAAGGAGTAGCTTCCTACTCCGATCCATTGCACTACATTTGATTTGTTCATATGCTAACACTTTGCATGTAGCTTTGATGGCGGAGGCAAGGATGGCTAGAAGCTAAAGTGTGGAACGAAAGAGACGTTTACTTAGTTGTAAACCTCTTATCCCTTTTGCCCTGTTTTCAATTCTAAAGTGTGGGAAAATAAAAAAAAGAAAAGAGTTTTTGCATGACACATTGCTCACATGATGAGCACTCCATTTGTTAATTCGCAAAAGGATATTGTTTTGAAACCCCAAACCCTAGAAACACTTCTAAAGTGCGGAAAGGGGTTTGCTTGATTGAATAGACCCATGCTCCTTTATTCCACTAGTCCTCAAAGCAACATCGAGAACGATGTTTGGTTTAAAGTGTGGAAATTAAAGGACACACATTGTGCTTAATTGCTTGTTGATTGCTTAATTGGTCAATTGGTCTTGTTTGATGGGTGTATTTGATTTTGGAGAGTGCATTATTGTTCATGCTATCTAGGAAGAGTTTAAATCATGTGCCAATAAAGTTTTTATTCTTGGAATATCCTTAGGAAGTTTTCCTCTTGCACCTAAAATTGAAATACTTAGAACCTAAGAGGTTCAAATTCTTCTGTGATTGCATGTTGTTCACCTCTTATTTTGTTAGGACCTTAGTCAAGGATCTCTCGAAGTGGGAGTGTGCACACCTTAACTTGAGAAAGATAATTGTAATTGAAGCCCGAGAATTGAACTAATCTTGGTAGGGCATGGGGGAAAAGGTGAGCCTATGGTGAGCATTGAGAGGAAATCCCCTATCCCTAGTAAAAGGCAAGAGGGGTTAATATGGTGAAAACATAGCTACTCCTAGAGGTAAAATCTGAGGTGAGCCATCTTGCTAGGATTTGGGCAACCATTGCACCATCTTTGAAAAAACGTAGAGATCTACGTAAAATCGGTTGTCCAATGTCGTTATCCTAGAAGATGAGAAAATAGAGAGGAGGTGAGCCACTTCGCTAGGGTTCGGGTACCCATTGCACCGCCTTCAAACAAGCCTGAGCTCCATGTGAAGTCGGGTGCCCGACAACGTTACCCTAGGAAGTTGAGAAAAAAGAGAGACCTCCCTAGCTATTGGCGGTGAGTGGTCCATGCCCTCCCCTCACTTACTTTTGCGCATATAGGCTTTGGCGTTTGGTTGGACGAGTTGGTTAAGTTGTGCACATCGTTCCCACTAGTGGGATCGGCTTGAATGCCCTTCCAAAATGAAAGGTGAACCCAAATTCGGATTGCATGCTTGGTTAATTGGTGTGAAATGGTTTTCCGATGCTTAATTTGATTTTATAGGGATTTTTTCTTCCTTTGTATATTCCTAGAGTTGTATGACGCATAGTTAACACCTCTTGTATATAGCATGAGGGATTTCACCCTCTCCGAATTCTTGCACCCTAGTTCTTGCTTGACCAATTGGATTGATTAAGTTATCATAGATACCTTTGGCACTTAAATGATCTTGTGGATCGAGACTTGCTTGAGGGCAAACAAATTTAAAGTGTGGAAATTTTGATAGGTGCCAAAGATACCTATGAAATAGGGTCTAATAGGGGGTTGAATTGTGTTGTTTGATGCCTTTTTGTGATTAATTTATGATGCGTGCTATGTGCTTTAATGTGCTAACCTTTGCAAAACTCTATCATTTGGTGTACTTTAGATGGTTTTTGTAGGTTTGAACTTAAGGAGGAAACATATAGCCTTGACAAGAAAGCAACCACAGGATGAGGCATGGTTTGAGATCGCTACGCCCACATGCACGAGCGTGGAGTGGCTCGTGGAAACAAAATAGAAAGTTCCACGACACCAGTCCACGAGCTTGGAAACCAGCGTGGGAATTTTAAGTAACAAGTCCACGCTCGTGGACGTGCTCGTGGAAATGAAGCAGCGTGGAAGTTTAAAGAGTGCTTTGGAGGGAAGCTATTTAAAGGCCTAGATTAGATATTTTCAGGGGTTGGTCAGATTTAGAGACACAATTAGTAGATTATAGAAGCTCTAAAATTGTAGAGTGAGAAATGGTAGAAAGCACTTTTGATTGAAGATCAACCTTGAAGTCAATTTACTTTTGGATCACGACGCCAAAAAGAAAACAAATGCCGGCTATTTGGTGGGGAAACAAAAAAGGAAAAACGCAACGTGGAGGGGGAAAATGGAGCGACAAAACAGAAATCATAAATACAAAAATAAGGGAAAATTACCGCAGTACCCTAGCCTTCCTAATTACACAATAACTAGAGGTAAGAAAAACCTAATATTATAAAAAATACAAAAAATCTAAACCATCAATTATTAAAAACTAGGCAAAAACTTGTGTGAGACGGGTCGGTTCGGGTCGGGTCAAGATGTATATGTAACACTTATACGCACAAATGTCATACTTATATGCTCAAATGTAATACTAATCAGGAATCAAAATTTTGTTACTTATAAGGGTAAATGTAATACTTTTAAGGGAAAATACAATACTTTTACATTTCAATTTAAAAGTATTACATTTTTTCTCAAAAGTATTATATTTTCTCTTATAAGTAAGGAAAATTTGTTAACATTACTTATTATGGAAAATGTAATATTTTTTCTCTTATAAGTAACAAAAATTGTATTTCTAATTAGTATTATATTTGAGCATATACGTATGACATTTGCACATATAAGTGTGACATTTGCATGGTGCTTTGACCCGACCCGACCAGTCTCACGAATAAGGATCCGTGAAACGGTCTCACACAAGTGTGACCCTAAAAACTAACGTACCAGATTAGTCTTAATCATTCTCTATAATATAGGTGTCCTCATTTGAATAAACATCTATATATAAAAATAACATTGAATATTAATATTGGAAATATATTTTTGCACATCGCGCATATAAAATACTAATATATATTTATAAAACATTTACACAAGAACAAAACTATGGTTTATATAATATTTAAAAAATAAAAAGAAATAAAAAGGAAAAATTATAATTTATGCCCATCCATGATATGTCAATTATCAATGTTACCCCTGAATTATTAGTGGTGTAAATGTTGCCTCTTAATTTTCAAAATGGTATATATATTGCCCTTCTCGTACTGTATGAGAGGGGCAATATATGTACTGTTTTGAAAATTGAGGGGCAACATATGTATCCTTTTGAAAATTGAAGGGCAACATTTACACTATTAATAATTCAGGAGTTACATTGATAATTAACATATTACGGAAAACATAAATTACAATTTTCCCAAATAAAAATTAAAAATTTACTACTGTAATTTGGTAATAAACATTTGAAAATATCCCCTGTTTGGGTAAAAAAAACACTGAACTGCTGAAATATCTAGCAACTTGGTGGGCTTCTCTCCGGGATTCGGGAGCGTGAGGGAGAATACAGAAAGATTACAGAGAGGGAATGGCGCTATTGCTTTCTACCTCAACTTTCACTTCAGTGCCAACATCTTCTAATCTCTGCCCCAAGTTATCTTCCATTGGAACACACCCAGACACGGTATGCCGTCTTCTGTTTACAGGTAAAAGCAAAACTAATTTCCTTAAATCTCTCCCGTTTTCTGCTTTTCAGCTAGAATTCAATTTTCCAAGATTTCATTTTATTTTTTTTGGGTGTTATATTGTTATCATTGTTTATAATAGGAGTGGATAAGAAGAGTAAATATAATATCCAAAAGGCTCCATCATTTGTTTCTCTGTCGGTGAAGAGTAGTCAATCATTTAGTAAAACTCGAAAAGGTCGTGAAGTTGGTAGTAATTCAAGAAAAGCCGGCGGTGGATATGGGAAATTATTAAGTGAGGGAAGGGACGAGGATGAGAAATATGGACAGGTATGTCCTGGTTGTGGAATCTTTATGCAGGATGAAGACCCTAATCTTCCTGGGTATTACAAGAAACGCACTGTCGGTCATCTGACAATAGATGTAGAGGACAATGAGGGCTTTTTGGATGATGAAGATGATGAAGAGTTTGGTTATATTGAGGGAGAAGTGCAGTTTGGGGATTATATTGAGGGGACAATGGAAGAAATGGATTCTGGAAATGAGGCTGGAATTGATTGGGATTCAGAAGAATGGGAATCAGAGCTTGAAACAGAAGATGATGATTTGGAGGAGTTGGATGGGTTTGCTCCAGCTGGTTTAGGTTATGGTAATATTACAGAGGAGATTCTTGAGAGGAGGAAGAAGAAAAGGGTGTCAAAAGCAGAGAGGAAAATGTTGGCAAGAGAAGCAGCTCGGATGGAAAAAGAGGAGGTAACAGTTTGTGCTCGATGCTACTCATTGAGGAATTATGGACAAGTCAAGAATCAGGTGGCAGAGAACCTGATACCTGATTTTGACTTTGAGCGGTTGATAACTACCAGGCTAATGAAGCCCACAGGGAATGCTGATGCTACAGTTGTGGTTATGGTGGTTGATTGTATCGATTTTGATGGATCCTTTCCAAAGAGGGCAGCTAATTCTTTATTCAAGGCGCTTGAAAGGAGCAAAGAAGGCTTGAAGCAAAGTAAAAAACTGCCAAAACTTGTTCTTGTGGCAACGAAGGTCGATCTTCTCCCCTCCCAAGTATCCCCAACAAGGCTAGATAAATGGGTAAGACACCGTGCTAAGGCTAATGGAGCACCTAAACTCAGTGGAGTTTATTTGGTAAGTGCTCGTAAGGATTTGGGTGTGAGAAATTTACTGGCATTTATTAAGGAGTTGGCTGGTCCTCGTGGTAATGTTTGGGTTATTGGGGCTCAAAATGCAGGAAAGTCAACGTTGATCAATGCATTTGCTAAGAAGGAAGGAGTAAAAGCTACAAAGCTTACTGAAGCTCCTGTACCTGGAACAACACTTGGGATCTTGAGAATTGGTGGAGTATTGTCTGCCAAGGCAAAGATGTATGACACTCCAGGCCTCCTCCATCCATATTTATTATCCATGAGACTAAATAGGGATGAGCAGAAAATGGTTGAGATACGGAAGGAGCTACAACCTCGCAGCTATAGAATAAAGGCAAGCATTTTATAAATATCCTGTTGATTAGTTTGTCTAATACTGTGACTAGAATTGCTTGAAGATCATTCTTACAGACAAGAACTACATTATTTTCTTGTTTTTCTTCTAATTCTAATTCTAAATGTCTGATAATGAACAGACTATGTAACATGGATGTGGCATGTATGGGTGAAGTGGATTTTTGTAAGTAATTGAAATTTGGATTGCTGTTTAGCTGTCTGGCTTAACTTCACATGACCCATTAAGCTTTTATTTAATAGAAAAATCTATAATTTATGTGAATTGGGAGGTAGCCGATTAAGTAGACTTTTCTATGTACTTAAAAGCTGGATTGCTATTGAACATCTAAGGCATCTGGTTTAACTTCTTTCCACATGGTCCTTTAAGTTTTTGTTTAATATGAGTGAAACCCAGTCTAAAAATTTGAGTTTGTTTGGGCCTTATAACACCTTTGCACATGATAGTCATAGGTAATTGATGGTTTGTTTTCATTTTACTCCTCACTCTTTGATATCCTTCCTATATTGCTATTGGGAACGTGGTTTTATTCATTTGCAGAAAATATTCTCTTCCTCAAAGTTGAAATAGTTTTTCTAATTCTAAATTTATCAACATTTTGTAGCCAGGCCAGACTGTACATGTTGGTGGTCTAGTAAGATTAGATCTCAATTCTGCTTCAGTGAGCACCATCTATGTCACTGTTTGGGCATCTTCAAGTGTCTCTCTTCATCTAGGTAAAACAGAAAATGCTGATGACATTTGGAACAAGCATTGTGGGATTAGGTTGCAGGTAAATACTCTTGTCCTATGATTTCAAGTCTTTCTGTTTAGTGGATTGAGCAAACATGAGTACAAAAATAATGTGAACCATTTGAACCTAATTGTGAAGCATTAAGCGTATTTACACCATCTTTTCCTCTATTGTTTCAGTTAACTAAACAATTAACAGCCACTATGCACTATATGTCCTTCAACCTGGGCAGGAAAATAACAAATAATATACTTTAATGTCATTGCCAGTGTTAGTTACTGATGCATTCTGGGGGAAGGGGTACTGCCGCTTAGGTAGACCAACACAAGGAAAGCTAAATTTGGAAAGAAAGGGCAATTGACAGAATCCTATTTTTGACATAATCCTAGTTTTTGTTATAATAGAATAGTTTTGTTAGACTAGAACTCATAGATAGTTAGCTTAGTCTCAGTGAGATTAGGAGTCATTATATTAGCCTATATAAAGGACATCTTCAATCAATATTAGACAAGCAGAAATTTTACCGAAAACGAAGTTTGGGACTCAAAAAAAATGTCATTTTTTCCTCTCCATCTTTATTCTCATTCAAACACCTTTGCGTGTGACATAAGCCTGGCTGTCCATATCATTTGGTTGAGCCTGGCTGTCCATATCATTTGGTTCGGCATCATGGGCAATAATATTGCAGACCACCCCCATATCAAAGCACTGACCGAAGCAATACAAGAATTGAAACAAGGCATGACAGTATTGCTCCATGACCGTGGCAAAAATCCAGCATCTTCAGCAATCCAACGCACAGAGGAAGAATCCATCCCTCTTGATGAAGATGATAATGTTTCCCAATCTCGCTTCACCAAAATGGATATTCCACAATTCTCAAGACAGGAAGATCCATTAATTTGGCTTCATCATTGCGAATTATACTTTCGCAACTCCCGCACTTCGAATCAAGATAAGGTGACTTTGACAACATTCAATATGACAAGAGAAACACAGTTCTGGTATTATTAAATCCTCCGAAATGAACCACTAATGTCATGGAGAGTCTTTAAAGAAGCCTTCAAGCTCCGTTTTGGACCACCACAAAGCATAAATTCTCTAGGAAAACTAGTCAATTGGAAGCAACGAAGCCGCCACATCAACAAATACATCTCAAATTTCCAGTTCCTACTCGCCCGTGTTGATACGGTCCGAGTTGATCAACATTCACGGCTAGACTGGATGAGCTCCTTTGAATTGATTTAGAATGCACCAGACCAAAATCACTAGCTGAAGCCATAAATATTGCGAGAGACTTTTATAGCAAAATACAATTGATGACAACAGGTTCTTCTAGATAACCTTTTCGCCTTCTTCCTCCTCCAACAGGACACACCATAGTACCTATCAAATACCAAACCCCAGCCAACACAGAAACATAGCTTGAGAGCTCCTCCTATTCGTCGGTTATCACCGGCAGAACAAGAAGAGCGCAAAGCTGAATGCCTTTGCTTCATTTGTGATGAGACTTGGTTTCAAGGACACTGTTGCAAACGCCCTATTTTGTATCTTGGGTATAGATGATGAAGAGGATACTTTTGAGCAAGGAATTGAGGTAACAAATATAGTTGAAATCTCTCTATATGCTATCACTAGTGTTAAAATAGGACAAATGATGAAAGTTGGTGTATCGGTTGTAGGAGGAGAACACCTTGTTGCGTTGATTGTTTTTGGAACCATACACAACTTTATCAACACTTCAACAGCACACAAACTAGGTTACCAATCACTCCAAGGCCGGGTATAGAAGTAGCTGTTGCGAATGGAGAACACTTACCAAGCTCTGGGTCTTGCGAACAAGTCTTAGTGCACCATAGTTCAAATTGTTTCTTGGGTAATTTCCTTTTACTTCCATTGGTAGGATTTGATTTGGTACTAGGAGTTAACTGGCTAAGCACCTTGGGACCGATTTGGTGGGACTTCAACACACTAACCATGCAGTTTTATCTTAGTGGGAGAAAAGTATCATGGTCAAGAGAAAAGCCTAGCAAGAACGTAGCATTGAATGCAATCCAACCAATTTCTAACCAAAACTTCTTAGATAGCCTCCTAGATGAGTTCACTGCTATTTTTAAAGAAGTGACGACTTTGCCACCTCCATGGTCTTGTGATCATTGGATTATATTATCATTAGGAACTGACCCTATGGTAGTACGGACCTATCGGTACCCATAAGTACTAAAAGATGAAATCAAGCGGCAATATGTCAAAATGCTTTAGAAAGGCATTATTAGGCCAGGCAGATCTCTGTTTTCCTCTCCAGTACTCTTGGTCCAAAAGCAGGATGAGTTATGGAGATTTTGTGTGTATTATCGTGAGTTTAATGCTCAAACAATCAAGGATAAGTTTCCAATCCCCATAATTGATGAGTTGTTGGATGAATTACATGGGGCACAAGTATTCTCCAAACTAGACTTATGCTCTGGATATCATCAAATACGTATGCACTCGGAAGATATTGAGAAAATGGCCTTTCGAACTCACTACAGTCATTTTGAATTTTTGGTAATGTCGTTTGGACTCACGAATGCTCCCTCAACTTTTCAGTCTCTAACGAATGAGGTATTCGGTCCTTTTTCACAAATTCATTTTAGTGTTCTTTGATGATATCTTGATTTACAATGCAACATGGGCTGAACACATTTAGTTTTCACATTTCTTCAACAACACTCCTTGTTTTTAAAACAAACAAAATGCATGTTTGGGGAAGACCATGTCAAGTACCTCGGCCATGTAATGATGTAATCAGTGGGGAAGGAGTTTTAGCAAATAATGACAAAATCCGAGTTGTACAAGAATGGCCAATACCAACATGCACAACTAGCTTTCGAGGATTCTTAGGGTTGGTAGGATTCTACTGGCATTTTATTCGAGACTATGGAAGTAAAGCAGCACCTTTAACAAATTTGCTACAAAAAAATTCCTTCTCGTGGTTTGCGGAAGCTTCAACAGCCTTTGAAGAGCTCAAATCAACCCTATCATCTGCACCTACTTTACAATTGCTTGATTTTTCCCAACATTCCATTGTGGAATGCGATGCCTCAGGGAGTGGAATAAGGGCTGATTTACAACAACACATGCACCCAATTGTGTTCTTTAGTAAAAAATTAGCAGATTGCCACTTGAAACTTCCAGCTTATGAAAAAGAGTTAATTGGCTTGACTTAAGCAATGCAACATTGGAGGCACTACTTATGGGGACGCCCATTCATCATCCGGATATATCACTACAGCTTGAGTATCTTCTACAACGTCTGACAACTTTCCCCCAACAGCATTTGATGGGCTATGATTTTACTGTAGAGTACAAGCTAGGCTTATTGAATGGGGCAGCATATGCATTATCCCAAAGGCACACTCTAGACACAACCTGTTGTTCCAACATAGTGGTACATTTAATGTTGCTGAAGCAAATTAAAGATGCAGTGAGTGAGTGTGCTTCATATGCACCATAAGTCGAACAGAGCAAGCAAGCTACTCAATTTACCTGGCCATGCGTGAGGGACTTCTCTTTTATAAGGGTAATTTGTATCCCTCCAATTTCTGATCTAGTGCAGCAAATTATACAAGCTGTCCACACATACACTCATGAAGGAGTTTAGAAAACTGTCCACCGGTTACAATGAGACTTTTATTGGCCGGGATTAACAACAATGGTGTGCCAATTTATAGCTAACTGTACGACTTGCCAAAAGAATAAGTGGGAAAACATGCATCCAGCAGGATTATTGCAACCATTGCCCATTCCAGAACAAGTGTGGTCCAACATTTCCATGGATTTCATTGAGGGACTTCCAAAGGTAGCATATCAAGTGACCATTCCTCCGAATTCCAAATTACATGATGTTTTCCATGTTTCCCTCTTAAAAGAATACAAAGGCCCCTCTCCAACTATGGTAAACCCTCTACCATCAACGGTGGACGGTCAAGTACTCATGTAACCAGCTACAGTGCTTAAAATCATAATAAATCAGGGCGTTCTAGAGATATTAGTTCATTGGGATGGACTGACAAAGGAAGACGCAACATGGGAAACATTGAAAGCTGTTGAATATTAGGAAACCTTTATTGAATATTAGGAAACTCCTAGTAGGGTGGATTTAGTTTCCTATTAGGATAGATTTGGTATATAGTTTAGTGTATATAGAGGTATATAGGAACATAGAGAATAACCTATTGTAATCTTTCATTATAATATATTCATATATTCTATTATTCTCTGGTTTCTCACATACTTTGCTTCCGCCTAACTGGCGGGTGGTTGTTATTCTCCACCCGCCAGGCCTTTCAACCCCTCAATTTCAACAAAAGCATTCCAAGAAAAATTCCCAAACTTCAAGCTTGAGGAGTGACGAGTGAAGACAAGCTTGATGTCCTGGAGGGGAGTAATGAATAATGATGCATTCTGGGGAAGGGGTAGTACCGCAGAGGTAGACCAGCACAAGGAAAACTAAATTTGGAAAGAAGAGCAATTGACAGAATCCTATTATTTGTTACAATAGAATAGTTTTGTTAGACTAGAACTCATAGATAGTTAGCTTAGTTTCAGTCATATTAGGAGTTATTGTATTAGCCTATATTATTGTATTAGCCTATATAAAGGACATCTTCAATCAATAATAGACAATCAGAAATTTTACAGAAAACAGGGAGTTTCGGATCTCAACAAAAATCTCAGTTTTTCCTCTCCATCTTTATTCTTGTTGAAATATCTTATTTCTTCTTTTTGTTAGACATAATAATATAAAATAGGAAGCATGTTCAGGGATTTCAGGTAGTGGAGCATTATCAGGGATAATGCCAGGATTTAGGGAATTATGTCCTTTTCTATTTGAATATATATGTGTATCAGTGTGTAAAAGTGTGAAATACAAAAATAATAAAAGTTTTCTACTCTTCAATTTCTCAAGATGGTATCACAGCCTACTCCTTCTTAGGCCTGAAAATTTCTTCCCTTCCTCAGAAATGTCCATCAGCTTCACTGCCAATCTGCTTCACTTCTAGTACAACAAACCTGAGAGCTTCTATCAACAAACTACTGCAACAAACCTTCAACAAAAACTCCGGCGACCTTGCCCATCTTTTTCCGGCAACCTGTCACCCCCTCACGCGCCCTCACGCGCCACCCTGGCGATGCAATTCCGACACCACGCGCCTCCACGCGCCGGCGCGTGAGGCACTTTTCCGGCGACGTTTTCCGGTGAAAATTTCCAGATCAGCCTATCTCTCTGCTGCGACCCTATCCTGATTTTCTCACTTTTATTTTATCAATATGGCAGATAAAGAAATTATTGAAAGTGTCCAGAACACTTCTCCCGTTCAAACTTCCCTTCCAGTTCAAACTTCTCTTCCAACTCAAACTTCTCATCTCGATCAACCTAAAGTCTATGTTCCAAATCTTTCTGGGAGTTTAACTATCACCAGTGAAAAACTCATTGGTTCCCAAAATTATCAAGATTGGGCATCAGCAGTAGAACTATGGTTTATGGGTCAAGGAGTGGTTGATCACCTCACTACAACAGCAGAAGAAATCCAGCATGAAAAGGATATTTGGAAGAGAGTTGATGCCCAACTATGCAGTCTATTATGGCAATCTCTTGCCCCTGAATTGATCCCCATGTTTAGGCCATTCAGAACCTGTTTTTCTGTATGGAAACAGGCTCAATCTCTTTATACAAACGATGTCTCTCGTTTTTATTTCATTGTCAGTGAAATATTAAATATCAAGAAGTCAGAAATGTCCATGGAAAATTTTTTGGGGAAAATCCAAGGACTCATGGCTGAATTCAACAAACTCATGCCTATTGGAGGATCACCCGAAGAACAACTTACTCAACGCGACAAGTTCTTTGTTGTTCTTACACTTGCCAAGCTTGAACCAGAATTTGAACAAGTCCGAAACAGTATACTTGGTGATGGAGCTGTCCCAAATACCAAAGAAATGTTCAAAAGACTTCTTCAGGTCTCCTCTATTTATAAAGGAAGTACATCATCAACCATTGTTGATCATTCTGCCCTTACTACTCAAAGTCACCATAGAGGAAGAGGTCGAGGAGGCAATCGAGGTGGTCGAGGTGGAGGATGAAACTCTACCCGTTTTTGTGACTTTTGTAACAAACAAGGACACACTCGTGAGGTTTGCTGGAAACTTCATGGGAAACCAACTATGGTTAATATAGCTCAATCTGCGAATTCAGATACTGAGGATTCAAATACACAAGTTATCTCAAAAGCTGAGTATGCAGAATTCTTGCAATTAAAGGCTGCCAAGACAACCATTTCTCCAGACAGCTCCCACACTGCTCTTGCTTCACAATCAAACTCTGTTTGGGTTTTAGACTCTGGGGCCACTGATCACATATCTGGTAATCCCTCTTTTTTCTCCAAAATTGATTTCTCTGATTCTCTTCCATCTGTTACCTTTGGTGATGGATCAAAAGGGAAAGCTAAGGGAATTGGAAAAGTCACTATCCATTCCTTTTCTTTAGAACATGTTCTTTACATTCCCGGTTGTCCTTTCAACTTGATTTCAATTCATCAACTAACTCACTCCCTTAATTGCCTTGTTACCTTTTCTTCTGATTCTGTGGTTATTCAGGACCGACAGACAAGGGAAATGCTTGGTACGGGACATGAATCAGAAGGACTCTACCACCTTTTAGGCTCTACCAATACCAACACAGCTTGCGCCGCTACTGTTTCACCTCTCCTTAGCCATTGTCGCCTTGGGCATCCCAATATTAATAAATTAAAACAACTTGTTCCTGGCTTGTCAGATTTAAAGAACATAGAATGTGAGTCTTGTCAACTTGGGAAACACTCAAGAGCCTCATATCCTAGTAGAGTGAATAGAAGGGTCAGTACACCTTTTTCTCTAGTTCACTCTGATGTTTGGGGACCATGTCGTGTTTCAACCACCTTAGGGTTCTTGTATTTTGTTGTCTTCATTGATGATTTTTCTCGATGCAGTTGGGTCTTTCTAATGAAAAATCGGTTTGAACTATTTGATGTGTTCAAAACATTTTACAATGAAGTCATGAATCAATTTGGAGTTTCTCTCAAAGTTCTACGCAGTGACAATGCCAGAGAATATTTCTCTGACTCTTTTACTTCTTTCTTTTCCGCACATGGAATACTTCATGAATCTTCATGTGCTAGGACCCCTCAGCAAAATGGAGTTGCTGAACGGAAGATACGTCATCTTGTTGACACAGCCCGCACTTTGCTCATTCATCACAAGGTCCCTAAAAGATTTTGGGGAGATGCTATACTTCATTCTTGTCATCTCATAAATCGAATGCCATCTTCTGTGTTACAAGGAAAAATTCCTCTTAATCTTTTACTCCCACAAGAACCCCTCTACAAGCTTCCATTACGGGTTTTCGGGTGTACTTGCTTCGTCCATGACTCCACCCCAGGACGAGACAAACTTGATGCCAAGGCTATAAAATGTTTGTTCATTGGGTACTCTCGCCTCCAAAAAGGTTTTAGGTGTTATTGTCCCAAAACACATCGTTTCTATACTTTGATGTCACATTTTTTGAAACTACACCTTTTTTCTCCTCCACTTCAGTTGATGAATCTGACTTCTTGGGGGAACCACTAAAAGCCACAAAAATTCTTCCTGTTCCTACTTTCACAGAACCTGTCTCCTGATGTTGCTGAAAGAACTACACCATTGTCAACCATTCAAGAAAGACAGAGTTCACCTTTCTTGTACACCTACCAGCGGCGCAATCGTCAAGGCTCTCAAGAGGATGAATGCTTGGTTGATTCATGTCCGACACCAGCGTTGCCCACTGACACGGTCCAAAATACCACAACAAGCTCCCCAATTGCCAGTCGAATAGGTAAAAGATCCACTCGAAATCCTTATCCTATTTATAACTTCCTTACACAAAAACGGTTGTTTCCAGAGTATTGTGCTTTCATTACCAGTTTATCTAATGTGTCTATTCCAAAAAATGTCAAAGAAGCATTAACTCATTCGGAATGGAGGCAAGCAATGATTGATGAAATGGAAGCACTATACTCATCTGGAACCTGGGAGTTAGTTCCTTTGCCTCCTGGAAAAACTGTAGTTGGTTGTAGATGGGTGTATAATGTGAAGGTTGGTCCGGATGGACAAATTGACAGACTTAAAGCCAAACTAGTGGCTAAAGGGTACACGCAGGTTTTTGGCATTGACTACACCGACACTTTTTCACCCGTTGCTAAAATTGCATCCATTCGTCTTTTCCTTTCAATGGCAGCAAATCGTCACTGGACATTGTATCAGTTGGATATAAAAATGCCTTCTTGCATGGAGACTTGAAAGAAGAGGTATATATGGAGCAGCCTCCTGGTTTTGTGGCTAAGACTGGAACGAATCTTGTTTGTCGCCTCAAACGCTCTCTCTATGGATTGAAGCAATCTCCACGTGCATGGTTTGGAAGATTTAGTGATGTGGTTCAACAATTTGGCAGGATTCAAAGCAAAGCTGACCATTCTGTCTGTTATCGACCTCTATTTGGAAAAAGCATATATTTAGTGGTTTATGTTGATGATATTGTTGTCACAGGTGATGATATGAGAGGAATAAATGAACTAAAGAAACATTTGTTTCAACATTTTGAGACAAAGGACCTTGGAAAGTTAAAATATTTCCTAGGTATTGAAGTTGCTCAATCCAATCAAGGTATCTACATATCACAACGGAAATACGCTTTGGATATTCTTGAAGAAACAAGCATGACAAATAGTAAACCAGTTGATACGCCTATGGATCAGAATGTCAAACTTCTTCCAAGACAGGGGGAGCCTCTATCAGATCTAAGCAGGTATCGGAGATTAGTAGGCAAGTTATTATACTTGACTATCACTCGTCCTGATATTTCCTTTGCTGTAAGTGTCGTTAGTCAGTTTCTGCAAGAACCATGTCAAAGTCATTGGGATGCAGCTATCAGAATTTTAAGATATGTGAAAAGATCTCCAGGTACAGGTTTAATCTACAAAGATCACGGACATACAGAAATTGTTGGCTACACAGACGCAGATTGGGCAGGGTGTCCTTGGGATAGGAGATCAACATCAGGATACTGCATTTTATTTGGAGGTAATCTTATTTCTTGGAAAAGCAAGAAACAAGATGTGGTTGCACGGTCAAGTGCAGAAGCAGAATACCGAGCAATGGCATTGGGGACTTGTGAATTAATTTGGGTGAAGCAGCTCCTCATAGAACTCGATTTTTGTAAGATCGGTCCTATGAAGTTAGTTTGTGATAATCAGGCAGCTCTACACATTGCATCCAACCCTGTCTTTCATGAAAGGACCAAACATATCGAGGTTGATTGCCATTTTATACGAGAGAAGGTTGCATCAGGAGACATTGTCACCACATTTGTTGGATCAAATGATCAACTTGCTGATATCCTCACTAAATCTCTTCGTGGACCTAGGATTGATTTCATTTCTAGCAAGTTAGGAGCATTTGATTTATATGCTCCAGCTTGAGGGGGAGTGTTGAAATATCTTATTTCTTCTTTTTGTTAGACATAATAATATAAAATAGGAAGCATGTTCAGGGATTTCAGGTAGTGGAGCAGGTAGTGGAGCATTATCAGGGATAATGCCAGGATTTAGGGAATTATGTCCTTTTCTATTTGAATATATATGTGTATCAGTGTGTAAAAGTGTGAAATACAAAAATAATAAAAGTTTTCTGCTCTTCAATTTCTCAAGAATTCTCATTCAAACACCTTTGCCTATGCCGTGAGCCTGGTTGTCCATATCAGTTACCTCTACTTAGTTTGTATTATGTTAAGATCATGTATTAGCAAAACATGTATAATCAATTACATAATAAAAAAAAGTTATGTGCTTGTGGAGGCAGTATGTAAACATTGGGGTTCTTGTCGCTGAAAACGAAAGTGAACAGCAAAATTTTCTCCTATCAAATGTGAATTTGTGGTTGTAGTAATTCAATTAGCTCCTGTTAGAGGCTGTTTAGCTGCATGGTATAATGTCTATACCTCGTCCATTAATAGCACTTTGTCCTTGTTAATTATATTTTCAATTGTTAATATTGTGCATCAACATATTAGAGGCTTGATTTATTGCAAGTTAGGTTAACATGAATACATGAAATTGAGTTGCTTTTCAATTGGTCAATCCTGAGTGAATTTTCTCACAATGTAAGCATGCCTCAATGATGAATCTGTGATTGTTCTACTCTGGTGGTACCTCCCTTTCATTTTTAATTTTTATTTGCTTCCTAATCAAAGCTTAATGAAAAAGAGCATGTATGATATATTCTGGTTCATTTTTTGTCCAGCCTCCTATTAGCATGGAGCGAGTTCCTGAATTAGGCCCTTGGAAAGAAAGACAAATTAAAGCGACTGGGACAAGCTGGGATGTGAACAGCATTGACATATCTGTGGCTGGCTTTGGATGGCTTTCCCTGGGCTTAAAAGGTGAAGCAGACTTAACATTGTGGACGTATGATGGCATTGAGATCACATTGCGTGAGGCTTTGGTACTTGACCGCGCCCCATTTCTTGAGAGACCTGGATTTTGGCTACCCAAGGCTATATCAGATGCAATTGGAAATCAAAGCAAGCTCGAAGCTCAAGCAAGGAAAACAACTCAAGATACCTTACTTTCAGAAGTAGAAGTACCTTGTTAAGGACAGATGCCATGACTTCAAACCTCAAAGCTCTTCAAAGTCGTAGGACACAGGGACTACATAACAATTCTATCATCATTCTTTCCAGTTAAGTCGGACCAATTATATCAGTCTGGTATCTCCAGAAAGATCAAAGCCATGGGACCTGCAACTTCAAGAACATTCCGAGCAATCAGGTAGGACTACTGTGATACTCTCCTTTGATAATTTAATTTCTGTAGTACTGCCAGGAGTATGAATACTTGCAACTGTCAATCAGGTAGAGTCAGGTTATGTTCACAAACACATATATTTATACAGGTTCTTCCATGCAACTTATTTTACTGGCCAAAATTTCAGAATTTTGCATGCAATGCTTGCCTTGATAAAGAGATTGAGAATGAGTGAACAACCACCCATTCTTCATTCAACTGAAAGTTTTCAAAAAGTTTACCCTTTAGTATTGATAAGGAAATATACGCCGTCTGGCTACATCCCGAGCATAATGTACAGTCATTCGTGATTCCCGGTCAGTTCTGACCTTTTTAACCATGCCATTGGCACTCAATATTGTAACAAGTTTAATTCATGTATGTCCCAACCAGTCCTTAAGCCACGTTAGGTCTGGAAAAGAAAATGACAAAGATATTAATCCTAACCGATCACTTGGGGGTCAGCGTGGTCAATACAAGTCATTTTGAACTCGCATCAACTGTCTTATCAAGCAATCAAGTTCATGTGGACATTTGGCCTACTTTTTTTTGCTGGCCAGTTCGTATGGCAATGTGTCTTTAAATCTCTCTCTGTTATATAAGGTGCATTTATTGCACTTAAGAGGGGAGAGATCGACATCCACAACATTTTAATTTGTGTTCCTGGTATAGTTTCTAAGTTCTAACACTTGGGAATTCGTCTTGTACAATAGGAAGGGTAAGTTTGATGGTCGAGACTTCCCTGTGTAGTATCTATCTTAATTCTCGACCTTTCATAAATAATAAGTCTATTTCATTGGCTTATTTCACCCAATTCTCAGCATTTGCACTATCAAGTTGCTTTGATGTGTAACTTCTATGGTCATTAGTAAAATAATGTGTGATCTTAAATCACTATGGTGTAATACGTCTCTTCACCAATCAATAATTCCATCCATTGACCCACTTTTTACCTTTAGGAAATATATAAAAGGCTCTTAATACCTTTTACCCCTTGAAGTTTAAGAAGCAAGGACTACTGTTTTAATGGAAATGAGTCAAATGACATTAGACTAAAATATTTTACATCAAATTTTGTCCAAAATAATGTGATTTGTAATAGAACTAATACTACCTCCGTCCCAAAATGGTTGTCTGGTTCGTTTAACGAGGCTTGACTGAAGTAATTTTTAATACAATTTTTCATAATATTAAGTTTAGCATTAATATATAAAATTTATATATTTAGAAATTACATTAAAAGTACTATTAAACACAAAAAATTAAATTTAAAAATAATAAAAAATTACTAAAGAAAATAAGCAAAGAAGAAAGAGTTGGTTTGATCAATGAATAGTAAATAGGACAGGTAAAATGGGACAGAGGGAGTATCATTTTTGGTCCTACGACTGTTGAGGTCTTATCACTTTTGGTGCATAACTTTAATTTTTTTCAATTTTGATACCTAGCTTTGTTATTTTTATCAATTTTGGTCCTTCTGGCCAAATTGATGGCAAAATGTTGCGGAATTTTATATTTTAAGGGCAAAATCATTATCCCAAAGAAAGATCTTCAAATATCTAAACAAAAGAAAAATCATATTAAGAAAAAAAAATAAGGATTTGTTAATTGTTAATGCTATAAATCTCATAGATCCCTGTCTAGTTTCTGTCTGTCTTCCCCATTATTTGCATCGATCAAACACCTATAAATTTGATTTTACAGTGATTTTGTTTAGATATTGAAGACGTTACATTGAGATGACGATTTTACCCTTAAAATATAAAAGCCGACAACATTTCGCCGTCAATTTAGCCGGAAGGACCAAAACTAATAAAATTAACAAAGTTAGGGACCAACATTGAAAAAATTTAAAGTTGTGCTCGAAAATTGATAAAACTCAAAAGCCGTGGGACAAAAAGTGATATTAATTTTTTTTTAATATATGTAACTATTCATGAATTGATTGATTTTAGGAAAAAAAAAAAAAACTGCCCTTATGATCATTGAATTATTAGGTAATAGTATATTTAAGCTCTATATTATAAGCTTTACGTTATCATTAGTGATACTTTTGTTCCACCATTATGAGTTTATTTAAATTTATTTATGGTTACTCTTTAGAAACTATAATTAATTAGCGATTTATGGTTACTCTTTAGAAACTATAATTAATTAGAGCTAATAATGTATTTGAGCGAATTTTACTTTTAATCATAGACTTTTGTGGCATTGACACATTTAGTTATGCTATTTTAATTGTCACATTATATCCTTGACTTTCATTTAGAGTTAATACCCATTTTGGTCCCTCGACTATAGCGTAATACTTGATTTTGTCCCATAGAATTATAAGTACCCAATTTAGTCCTCTAACTTGTAAAATTATGCTCAATTTGATCCTCCGTTACAATTTCCATCCACCAGCCGTTATATAGAGGGGCAAAATCGTCATTTTCAATAGTCGAGGGACCAAAATGGATACTTAATAGTCTAGGGACCAAAATGGGTACTTATTACTATTATTATTATTATTATTATTATTATTATTATTATTATTATTATTATACTTAATATTGGGACAATATCTCTTAGTTTAGTTTTGTATATCAACATTAGGGGTGTGTAATCTATTAATCGAACCATTTTAACTGAAGTTTTTAAAACTTTAACCGTTAATCGAGCCGACATGAAATTGTTCTCGATTAATCGGTTGGTTAACCGATTAACCAAATTTTTTAAAGCAACAATTCTAAATCCTAAAAATAATACCTATTATAATAAATCTAATTAAAATAATACATATAATAAATTCATAACAAAATATAGAAAAACAATATCATAAAAGTTCAGTTAAAAATAGTTAACCGACAAATTCGAACCCAATTAACCGTTAATCGAAATTTTAAAAAATCTTTAACCATTAACTGAACCGAAAAAGTTTAGTTAAAAATAGTTAACCGACAATTTCGAACCAAATTAACTATTAATTGAAATTTTAAAAAATCTTTAACCATTAACCAAACCATTGAATCAAAATTTTAAAAAGTTTAGTTAAAATTTTAAAAAACCTTTAACCATTAACCGAACCGAACGGTTAACCATTGTTTAACTGAACTTTTTGGGTTGGGTTAATGGCTAAATGTTTTTTTGTTTTTTTTTTTTAAATTTCAGTTAACGGTTAATTGAGTTTGAATTTGGGTTCGGTTAATGGTTCAAGATTTTCTAAAAATTCAATTAATGATTAATTGGGTTTGAAAGTGTCGGTTAACCATTTTTAACAAAACTTTTTCAGTTTGGTTAATCGTTAAAGGTTTTTTAAAATTTCGATTAACGGTTAATTGCGTTCAAAATTGTTGGTCAACCGAACGATTAACCGAAATTTTAAACATATATATAACTAAATAAATAAATATATAATCTAATATGTAAAATCTCTATAAATTTGTAATGTATTTATGATATTATTTTTGTATATTTTCTTATGGATTTATTACTATATGTATTATTTTAATTGAATTTATTATTATAGGTATTATTTTTAGGATTTAGAACTTTAGCTTTAAAAAGTTCGGTTAATACACCAATTAATCCCAAAAAAAATTTAATTTGGTTCGGTTAACGGTTAAATTTTTAAAAACTTTGGTTAAAACGGTTCAGTTAATTGATTACACACCCCTCGTGTTGATATATAAAACTAAACTAAGAGACATTGTCCCAATATTAAATATAATAATAATAATAATAATAATAATAATAATAATAATAAAATACTCATTTTGGTTCCTCAACTATTAAGTACCCATTTTGGTCCCTTGACTATTGAAAATGACGATTTTGCCCCCATTTTTAACGGCTGATGGATGTAAATTGTAACGGAGGACCAAATTGAGTATATTTCACAAGTTAGAGGATTAAATTGGGTACTTTTAATTCTATGGGACAAAATCAAGTATTACGCTATAGTCAAGGGACCAAAATCGGTATTAACTCCTTTCATTTACTTGCAACAATTAGTAATCCTTTTAAAATTTTGTTTATTTTTAGTACTACTGACTTTATTACAATGTAGTATCTGTTTATAACTACTTTCTCAACCTACTGAAGCACAAAGGGTCAGCATTGCCTCCACTGAGGCTCGAACCCACCCCCTTCCATATGGGGTGCAACCGGGTGTCACTTATTTTAAACAGATGATTAATTGGGGCAAATAAATAAAAGTCAAAGATATAATGCAACATAATTTAAAGAATATGACTAAATGTGGCGATACCACAATAGTCGATGACTAAAAGTGGAATTTGCTCTAAATGTAAACTCACTCCATTAATTATTCCTATATTGTAAACTCAATCCATGAATTATTCCTATATCTTTCCTCTTAATTATGTGTAGAGCGATATTTTTTAATTCACAACTAACAAAAATTAATAAAATTAACATTACACTTTGGAAGAAATTACACGTCCTCTCTCTTGCTAGGGTTTCGCGAGTTTTGTGTCTCTCTTGCTAGGGTTTGTTTCGCGAGTTCTTCATCTCTTGTCTATTTTGATTCTTAGTCTGTTCGTTGTTCCTGCATGGCTACTCATGGTGTCGATTGTTCCCTGGCAAATCTCACCCTTGTTGATCTTGATGATGGGGATGGAGTGCAACATGTTGAGATAGTAATTACTAATTAATATGCTAGTTAGGCAGTTAACTAACTAAATAGTAAGTACATAGCAATTTAATCTATAGTGTATATAAAAGTAAAATCCTCCTTCCAAATTTTCTGTTCAAACTTTT
The DNA here is from genome assembly GCF_003576645.1 of Ipomoea triloba. NCBI lineage: Eukaryota > Viridiplantae > Streptophyta > Magnoliopsida > Solanales > Convolvulaceae > Ipomoea > Ipomoea triloba. Next base: position 26,471,702 of record NC_044918.1, on the reverse strand, counting down.
GTTAATATTAATTACATAATTTAATGGTAAAATAAAATAAAGCTTAATTCGTAAAAAATGTTATAAAAATTAAATAATATCTATTAATTGGTAATATTGGTTTCAATAAGTCTACACACTAATAAGAAAATAATCATTTATTATTATTCTTTGCAAATTCACATTAATAACACCAATAATACGTTATTAACACACTCATATCTAGTTCCAATAAATTATTTATGACAAAGAAGATTATGATTTATTTGACGAAATATATTTAAAATCTAATAATTGTATAATATTTAATATTTAATAAATTTAGTATACAATAATAAGTTAATTAATCTATCTATTCTATTATTTCTATTCTATTAATATTAATTCTATTCTCTTATTATAAATTATAAATTATTAATCTATTTATTTATATTAATAAAAATAAAATCTTCCTCTTCAACTTTAATACTTTATTGGTAAGAAAATGTTATATAAAAATTAAATAATATCTATTAATAAATGTAACATCTATTTATATTAATAAAAGTAAAATCCTCCTCTTCAGCTTTAATAATTTATTGGTAAAATAATTAATAAAGTTTGATTGGTAAGAAAATGTTATATGAAAATTAAATAATATCTATTAATTGGTAATATTGTTTCGAATTACACAAATTATACCTAATTCTCCCGGTGGACATAAATTATACCGTAATTTTCACGGTAATATACTTTCCAAATTCACGGTAATTGCATTATTATGTAAATATAAATATAAATATTATACAAGCAAATCCAATTGCACTACTCAATAACATGTTACCTATTTTAAAATACTGCTAATTAATATATACTAATTTATATATACACTAATTGATATTAATGGTATGATTTTTTTTTTCGAAAAAAATATAATATTAGCGTATACGATAATTGATATTAGTAATTTTTATTCATGGTAAGTTTGTCATATTTTTTTAAAAACTATTTACTGTATACGGTAAGAATATATTTACTAATATATTACAATATTTATATTACGTAATAATTATCATCTATTTTGACCAACCTCCATATAGAGGGTACATATTTTATCTATATTTTTTTATTTCTATATATATGGTAGAAAACATGAATGGAAATCAAGAGTATTTTGATGCTTATTATATCTTCAGCCATTATTCAACTCTATACGCTAGGGGATCACGAACTAATCTATACTTCTATAATATATATAAAAGGAAAGTCCTCCTCCCAAATTTTTCTCCCTCAAACTTTTGTTAATATTGATTGAATAATTTTGTGGAAAAATAATTAATAAAGTTTAATTGATAAAAAAAATGTTATATGAAAATTAAATATTATCTATTAATTGGTAATATTGTTTCCAATAAGTCTACACCAATAAGTTTACACACCAATAAGAAAATAATCATTTATTATTATTCTTTGCAAATTCACATTGATAACACCAATAATACGTTATTAAGACACATACATCTAGTTCCAATAAATTATTTATGACAAAGAAGATTATGATTTCTTTTACAAAATATATTTAAAATCTAATAATTGTATAATATTTAATATTTAACAAATTTAGTATACAATAATAAATTAATTAATCTATCTATTCTTTTATTTCTATTCTATTAATATTAATTCTATTATCTTATTATAAATTATTAATTATTAATCTATCTATTTATATTAATAAAAGTAAATCGTCCTCTTCAACTTTAATATTTTATTGGTAAGAAAATGTTATATAAAAATTAAATAATATCTATTAATAGATGTAATACAGTATCTATTTCTATTAATAAAAGTAAAATCCTCCTCTTCAACTTTAATAATTTATTGGTAAAATAATTAATAAAGTTTAATTGGTAAGAAAATGTTATATGAAAATTAAATAATATCTATTAATTGGTAATATTGTTTCGAATTTCACAAATTATACCATAATTTTCACGGTAATATACTTTCCAAATTCACGGTAATCACATTATTATGTAAATGTAAATATAAAAATTACACACGCACATCCAGTTCCTCTACTCAATAATATGTTACCTATTTTAAAATACTGCTAACTAATATATACTCCGTACTAATTTATATATACAGTAATTGATATTCACGGGAAGAATTTTTTTCGAAAAAAATATAATATTAGCGTATACGATAATTGATATTAGTAATTTTTATTCATGGTAAGTTTGTCATATTTTTTTTAAAACTATTTATTATATACGGTAAGAATATATTTACTAATATATTACAATATTTATATTACGCAATAATTATCATCTATTTTGACCAAGTACCATATAGAGGGTACATATTTTGTCTATATTTTTTATTTCCGTATATATGGTAGAAAACATGAATGGAAATCAAGAGTATTTTGATGCTTATTATATTTTCAGCCATTATTCAATTCTATACGCTAGGGGATCATGAACTGATATAAGCAATTGATATATATGCTAGAGGATCACGATTGTTTCCCAAAATTGAAATTCATGTAATATTTAATAATCTTATAATTGATTAATTATATTCATAAATACTAATATTTAATATATGAACATATGAATATTTTAAATATATAATAATCATAATTTTAGTATACACTAATGGTAAGAATATGCTACACTACAAAAAAACGCGTTTTTAGCGACGGACAAAATCCGTCGCTAACATTAGCGACGGAATCGGTCCGTCACAAAAACCCTCCTCGCTAGAATTTAGCGACAAAATTTTTGTCCGTCGCTAGGGTTTAGCGACAGATATTTCCGTCACTAAGTAATATAAATCTGTCACTAAATTTCTTCTGGCGACGAATTTGATGATGAAATTTGTGAGGGAATAACGACGACAAAATCCGTCGCTAAATCTAACAACAGAAAATCCATCGCTAGATCAAAAAAAATCCGTCGCTAATTTCTTAATTTGAAGATCTGGTGACGAATTTGAAAGGGAATAGCAACGGATATTTCCGTCGCTAATTATATATATATTTTTTAAAAAAATATTTTATTTATTTTAATTAAAACCCCTATTTCTTTTTAATTTACCTGTTAAAGCTTAAAATCCATATTAACACACTATATCTAACAATATTATCATCAACACTACCTACTACTATCAAATTACCATCAATATTTTTTTTTTGAAAACAAATTACCATCAATATTTATATCATCATAAAATTAAACTATTATTAAACTTTATACTAACACAATATTTTAAATCACACACTTTAATACAATAATATATATCATCAAAACACAATACTATAAAATCAAAATTGCAATTACATAACAAAAGTCTGAAAGTAGCTTTTTTGGTTGAGGAAGTCTAGCAAAATCAAAGTCTTAAAACCATGAACATGATCTCCTCCACCCACCTGCAAATTCAAGCATCAAGTATCAAATATCATACGACTCAAGCATCAAACACCAAATCATCATTAACTCATAATTAAATCATCATCCCCAATAATGATATACTATGATGTTATCATCGTTCAATAATCATCAACGTCATAATAACATCATAGTATATATATCATTATTAACACTAATCACCATTATTAACAATAGACTTACTAAATCATATATATACTCAAACACACATTCAAATACAATTCAATAAAAGCTAAGTGTAATGCGCAGTCCGAAAGAATAATTCGGTAAAAATACTTCCCAAACTCCTTTTCACTTGAAATTTTGATGGTGGAACCTAAACTTATAGTACTTGATATTCATAAAAAGTTTGAGGCAAGTTGATCTTCAAATTAACACAGAAAATTACGTTTATACGCTTGGCAGTGTGCTGTCCAGATTTAGGAAAATAATTCAAAAACAATACTTCTACTCCTTGGATTGTTATGAAATTGTTTATGTACGTTCTAGACTTGACAAACTACATATTTGGAGGAAATGTAATCAAAATACCTTACTAAATACTCACACAAATTTTCGTAAAATGACTTAGAAGCTAAAATGGCTTAAACTTCAAATCTGCCAAGAATGGAGAAATGCGGTCTCCCATCGACATATCGCATGAAAGATTAGAATTTATCAGAAGCTTCGAGAAGAGGCATTACAAACCTGCCAATGCCACTGTCAAGAACCGTGGCCACGACATTTTGATTAAATGGCATGGTGATGCTGGATCCTTCTGTATAAAGGGGATAGAGTACCCTTTAATATCAGCACATTGGCACTCTCCCTCTGAGCACACTATCAATGGAAGAAGATATGCCTTGGAGCTGCACATGGTTCACCAAAGCCGTGACCAGACACTGCAGAATCAGAGAGCTGTTACTACTGTTCTTTACAGGATTGGCAAACCTGATGCTTTTCTCTCCAGGCTGGTGAGTAATGTTTCACTACTGATGGACAAAAAAGATAGAGAGAGACAAATAGGTTGGATTGATCCCAGAGAAATCAACTTTAGATGTACATGGTACTACAGATACTTAGGTTCACTCACTACTCCTCCTTGTACTGAAGGTGTTATCTGGACCATTAACACAAAGATAAAGACTGTTTCCAGGAGACAGATTAAACTGCTTAGAGAAGCTGTTCATAATTATGCTAAGTGTAATGCAAGACCATTGCAGCCGCTAAATGACATGATCTAGGATAGCACGCGATATTATTTCAGACCGAGATTCACGGTTCCTATCAAGATTTTGGGAAACATTACAGGTAGCCATGGGTACGCAACTCAAGATGAGCACAGCATTTCATCCTGCCACCGATGGTCAAACGGAGCGAACAATCCAAACCTTGGAAGATATGCTCAGAGGTTGTGCACTCGATTTTCAGGGTTCGTGGGATGAGCAGTTGGATCTAATTGAATTTTCATACAATAACAGCTATCATGCCACTATAAGAATAGCTCCTTACGAAGCATTATATGGACAGAAGTGTCGAAGTCCACTATGCTGGAGCGATAAGAGTGATGCTGTTACTCTTGGACCTCAGTACTTACAAGAAACCATTGAGGCAATCAAAGTGATTCAGGAGAGAATGAAAGTCGCACAAGATCGCCAAAAGTCCTATGCTGATCTAAAGCGACAATTCATAGAGTACCAGGTGGGAGAGAAGGTGTTATTGAAAGTCTCACCCACAAAAGGGGTCAAAAGGTTTGGAAAGAAAGGGAAACTAAGCCCTCGATTTATAGGACCCTACGAAATTTTAGAAAGAGTGGGAAATCTGGCATATCGATTGGCCCTACCAATCGAACTGGACAGAGTACATAACGTGTTTCATGTCTCACAATTGAAACGATATGTACCTGATGTGTCTCATGCACTGGAGCCGGAGGGACTGACAATGGATGACTCATTGACGTATGAAGAAAGGCCAATTCAAATCTTGGATTCTAAGACCTGAGACACGAGGAGAAAGTCGATCAGGATGGTCAAAGTTCAATGGTCAAACCATAGTCCAGAAGAAGCTACCTGGGAATTGGAAGACGCGATGATGGAACGATATCCAGAGTTGTTTAACTCAAGTAAGTAAGAGTCAATCCACTTATTATGTGTCTAAGATACTTGATGTGCAATGTTCTTCCACTTATTATGTGTCTAAGATACTTGATGTGCAATGTTCTATGTGCTAATTGCTGTCTAAGATACTTGATGTGCAATGTTCTATGTGCTAATTGCCATATGTGTGCATGAAAGTAGGTAGTGGTCTACTGAGAAAGTAAGTTTCGGGGACGAAACTTTTCTTAAGGAGGGTAGACTGTAACCCCTCACCTATTTCAGTAAAATTAAGGTTCGAAAAAATATTTCTTTAGGCTATAACATTCATGAGATGATCTCCCAATGCCTCAAAAGAATTATTATAAGTAAGGACAGTTAGTAATAAGCTGCGATCGTACGTCCCGGTCACGAACCGTAAAAATTTTAGGAACTAGTATTCGGACCCGTTTGTCCTAGGAAATGGATTTTTAGACACCATACTATTATTCTGGAATTTCCTATTTAATTAGATTAGCCCATAGCAGCAAAAATTTATTTGTGATCGTACATCGCAAAATTTCGCAGTGTACTGAACCTAGCCCAATTTTGAGTTTTTGGCTAGAATAAATTTTTGGGTTCGAGAATTATTTGAATTGAATTAGTTTCTACCGAGAATTCATCTGATTTAATCCCAATCAGTCTAAGCTAAGATATTTTAGATTATTTTATTCCATTTTATTTTAGATCTTATCACATAAGGGTGAAACTAGTCAACTAAGAGTGGAGTGGGTTTGTAAGGCAAAATTTTCCCCTTTTTCCTTGTGATTGCCGAAAAAAAAGAGAGAGAGAGAGAGTGGGATTTTCATCATCTTCATCAAGCTTCAAGACTCCATAGCTAGCAATTTCTTCACAACTCTCAAGTTATTCGGTAAAACTCCAATTTTATTCGGTAGATAGCTTTATTCTTCATCCTAGAACATGAATCTAAGTTAAGATTTCTTAAAATCATGTGTTATGTTGTTGTTGGAATTCTAGGGTTTTAAGGTGAATTGGGGAAAATCATCTACAAGGATTTTCTACGGAATTAGAAACCCGGTTGAGGTAAGGAATCCCTTTAATTGGTTGAGGTTGTTTGAAACTAGATAATTGATAGCTTGGTTGAAATATGATGGGTTCTAGGTGGAATTTTTGTGTACATAATGAATGTATATATATGTAATTGTATTTTCGTAAGGCATATGTACAAAATGTTGTGTTGGTATGAGGTGGTTGTTAATGTGCCTAAACAATTAAGTTAAGCATACTATGTATATTATAATGTGTATAGTATGTATGTGCGTGTAGTGTAAAGTATATATATTTATAAGTGTTATGTACATATATATAGTATGTGTGTACATGTAGTATAGTATATATATATATATATATATATATATATTTATATATGTGATTTGTGTATATATATGTAATGTAGGTACGTGTAGTGTAGTATATATATAATTATAAGTATTGTGAGTATGTTGGTGTGTTGTATGTGAATTATAGTATATATATATATATGTGTGTATCGTATATATATATATATATCTATATACGTGTGGTGTGTGGGTATTTAAACCATATATATATATATATATATATACCTATACGGGTATGTATGTATTAATAAATTGTTGTATTATGTACATATACATGGTAAAGTGTCACATTTTGTGTATGGTATATGGTATGTATAACCCACAATTATATATGTGGTTAGTGAGAGGAATAAATATATTTTATGTGTTATGCCTATGTTGAGGTTGGGAAGTGTATATGCTATATGCATTGAGATGTATGTGTCAAATGTGAGACTTATGTGAAAAATGTGGGGTTGAAAGTGTAGAATTGTTACACTTAAATTACTTTTGTGAAAGGATGTTAGTGGATCATCCAAATGTTTTGCAAAGCAAAGGAGAATTTTTGAGTGGGGTTAAAAGGAGGATTAATTTCCGAGTATTAGAATTGACCCAAGTATGTCCAAAATATTCTTAAAGCAAGAAAGGGAAAAGAGTAGAAAAATGTTTTCAAACCTTAGTTCTAGTAAAAGTGGTGAAGGATCTTGTTAACCACGGAATAAAGATGAGCTTAAAGTGCCTATTCCGCATGGTAATTATGTGTATGATCAATCATACTGTGGGCAAAGTCTATTCGCCGAGTACTATATCACCCGGAAGGAAAAGGTACTCCTACGGGGGTGTGCACACTTAAGTATAGTCACTCTATGTTCGGGTAGGTGTCGTTCTTATGAACCTAGTGAGACTAGCTAGGGATCATTCCAACGCTCCTATAAGTCCAGGGGATCAGTATTAGACCGGGCGATGACCACTGAACCCGAGTTCAACGATCCAAGTGGTCAAAAGTGGAGAAAGGACTCCAAAGGCTTCACACTTTCTATCTAGGACTAAGTAGAATTTCGAAATATGAATGAAGTTACTCCGTAACTACAGGAAAGAGAGATGTAATAAGTGTTTAGGTACCCAAAGGTTGTGGGTGATCTCTCTCTTTGAAAAGTGAAAGGTGATGGGAATCTCATTACGAGGGAAAGGTTTTTCTACTAAAGTGATTACAAGCAAGATGTGTGATTTATGTTTTCTACTACTTACTAGTATGCCAAATTGTTTAACAATATATTATTGAGTATGTAAATGCATATCAAATGACCTTGTCAAGAGGGAAAATGTTATGAGACGTTATTGAATTGTGCTCATAATGTATGCAAGTTGCTATTTATAACTGTTGCAGGTAGAATCTTGCAGATGAGTAAGGTATAGGGTTTTCTATGTAACAATTTTTACAAAACCTTTATTTAGTTTTGAATAACCCATGGATATCCTTACTTAGCCGTCGTGCTAACTACACTTCACTGTGTTCTTATCAGATGCAGTCTAGTGTCAGTTCTTGCAGCCCGGTGAACTCCGAAAGTTCACCGGAGTATGTATGTCAGGGCATGGATTATGACGATTACATACAGATGATGGAGGGAGAAGACCCATACGCACCTGGTTATGCTCCCGAGGCTCCCACCAACCCAGATACTCCTATGGCTCCGTCGGCCCCTTTTGTCTCTTGCCCGGTTATGGACGAGGTCCAGGCTGCTTACAACTTTTACCCCATAGAGCCGTTAGATGGTAGCGACCCCCTGGAGTTCATTGTGCACTACCCCTACCCTTGGGACCCTAGCCCTCGGGATGTTTGGGAGGAGTGGTCGATGGTCATAACCACTTCTCGGTTTTTGGACCATATTACCTGGTATGAGGGGGAGTGGCACCTGGTCTGGGGAGAGTTCACCGGCCCCGTGTACCGCATGCTTGACTAGACGTCGGATCCTTGGGAGTCTTTGGGAATTTTTTTTGGTGTACATATATTTTTTGTAGCCTTAGTGATGGCTAGGCATGACCAGTTGCGTCTAGGTTGAACCTTGTTGGTATTTTGGCCCGAGGGGCAATCTTATGTATGTATTTTTGCAAGATTATATACTTTGCTTAATGAAGCTTCACCAGTTGATATGTATGTAAGTGTTAAGTATCTGTTGAGTGATTGTTGTGATGAGAAGAGTTCCTTTAGCCTGTGCACCTAGAGTGAGGTTCATCGAGGAATGATAGAACTCTCTCTCTAGGTGTGGCGGTAATGCCTCGGATGTACGGGAAGGTAGGTCCGGGGTGTTACATCACTAGATTTTATTTTAGAAAATTTTTGTAACCCAATACTTTAAATCTCTAGCGACGGAATTTGAATCCGTCGCTAGATTTAGAGACGGATTCAAATTTCCGTCGCTAGATTTTTATTTTAAAATAATTTTGCCCATTTCGTTTATCATTTAGCGCTAGATAATGTCAAAAAATTGAGCGCGAAATTTTTGACAAAAATCCATCGCTAATTTATGCGCAAAAATTTACCGCTAAAATTAGCTATGGATTTACGACAAAAAATTCCGTCGCAATATTTCGTCGCTAATTTTCAATTTTTTAAAAATAAGTAAATTCGTCGCTAAACCGTCGCTATTCCATCGTTAAATTAGCAACGGAATGAGTCCGTCGTTAAAAACGTGTTTTTTTTGTAGTGCTAGGGGATCACGACTAAGCAATTGATATATATGTTAGGGAAAATCATGACAAGTTGGTCATAATAATTTTAGTAAACACTAATAGTAAGAATATGCTAGGGGATCACGACCAAGCAATTGATATATATGATATGGGATCACGGCCATTACCCAGTATCATATGTATTGACCGTACCTCCACCATTTATCTCTTATTGTTTTAGGCATATTAAAAAAGATTTGCACATAATGGCCCCAACTTTTATTTTTCTCAATGCCATAAACTCCTACAGTACTGCGTGGTTGATACCACAATCGAGGAGTTGCACAACTACCTTAGAATCTTTTTTTGAAGATGTGGAGGTATTATTTATTGTTATTTACTATTAGATATTTCATTTAATAGTTTTCCCATATATTATATTTTACTCTAAGATATATTCATTATTATGCACGACATATTCAGTAAGATTTTAATGACTACTTTCTCGGTTAATGTTCCTTTTTATTAAAAAAATAATAAAAAGAAAAATCTCAAATATTAATACCAAATATTATGATGATAGTGTGTTTTTATGCATTACTTCACTTACTATTGGTCAAACTAACCTTTTTAACATCAACTAAATTTCATTCCTATGCACAAGTTTGTCTTGTATAATCATATATGATGGATGTTGTTAGAATCATGTTAAAATCCTCCACTATTATAGTTTATAGTTGGATGATTTGATTTTTTTGTTTTAAATTTGTAATAGTATTTTATTTTTATTGTACTCCTACCTAAAAGAAAACAAGTAGAAACTATACGATCATTCAAAGTTTTTTGGCTATTTTTTTGTTTATTCATTGAAAATTTGTAATTAATTAATATATCAGGGTACCCGGCCCATATACACTTGACATTCAAACAAGAACATGTTGAAAAATTCAAGTGTATGCTCAATGAGGGCTCTTTATATGCGTTTAAAAACTTCATTATCTCCAACAATTCTATGTCATTCAAAACCACCCAACACAAATACATGCTCAGTTTCATGTGAGGCACAAAAGTGATTGATCATGCAAATAATAGTTTCCCAAACAACATCTATAAATTCAGGGAGTTTGCCCAATTGAAACCAGAAGAGATCATTTCTTCGTGTTGGAATTTTTTGCTTAAAATGGCATTTAAGTGGCCATTTTGTGGTACAAATATATGTGGGATTCACTTCCAATTTGGGTCGGGTCAAAGTGGATTTGGGTTCTTCATAGTTAGACAAAGAGATTGATATATTGTACGCTCAAAATGGATAATGGGTGAATGAGAAATTGATTCTCAAAGTAGACCCATTTGAGATGGAAATTGATTGTGAAAAAGCTTTTGTAACTTTTGTCCCACATTGGTTGGGAAAGTGGATTTGCACCACTATTTATACAAGAGCCCTTTTATGGCTTATTGACTTGTATAGCATAGAGGCTCTCTTTTGCGCGGGGGAGGGGATGCAAATCATATCCCAAAATGAGACTGGAAAGGCTTGACTCGTGTACGTCCGCACCTGCGCCACACGAATGTCGTCTGGGAAATTGGCGCGCCTTGCGGGGGCTAAGTTATGCCAAATTTCATATGCGTTTTTCGTCCGAGAGACCTCTTGCGCATAACTAAAAGGCATAACTAAAAGGACCTATCACAGCAACCTGAAGCCAATCCGTTCAGTGACCTTTGGAGGATTAACTCAAGCTGTTACAGAATTAATAGTAGATTAATTTCAATCTTTAATTTGAGAGTTAATCTCCTTGGTAGTGGCTGGTTGTTATGAGTCCTTTGGTATGCCATAGTTAATGCCATTAATTCTTTCTTCCTCTACAAATAGCTTGTTGTTGGCAGAATTTTTTTGGTTGTTAGATACAACATACTCAGATTAAAAATCATCAATACTTTCTTTGTTTTTCAATCCTCAACTGTCCCGTTTTGCTACAAAAGAAATATTCTGCCAACAAATTCTGTAAATTCGTACGGAGTGTTCTGCCTTTGTTCTCGTTCGCCGGGCATTGGGTTTGTCTGCTCAAACACCAAGACCGTAGTTCGTTTTATCTTGGGAGACTGACGCCTCAACGCTCCAAGCACTATCGGGAGGTGGCGAATCGGTTTTAAGGAGAGTGTGTGTACACACGACTCGGACTTCCCCGTTCTTTCTTATTGCGGTTGGGTTAAACCTCAGGTTAGAAACCCTTTCTCGTTTATATATATTGTTATTGGTTTCGTACCAAGTTGTGGAATTAATCTTCCGTAGATTAAATTCCTTACTAGTTTCGTACTAGTGGTTGTGGGATTAATCTTTCGTAGATTAAATCTCTTGTATTGGTTTCGTACTGGTTGTGGTGGGATTATTTTGGCATATTAATCCTTATTTTCTCCTGTTATATATTTCATATATGCATGATTGTAATTTTAGTTTCATACTGAAATTAGTTGAATTACTTTTGTAATTGAATTTCGATTTTTGGGATATATTATGTTATTTTTATTTGTATTTTTTGATTTATTCACCAATATTCCCAACAATCTTAAAACCGATATTATCCTGTATTGGTGATATAAATTGATGGCTCCCACTATTGTTGTTAGTGGTAACGTTAATGTTGCCTGTGGTGCAAATTCGGATGGTCGGAAAGGCAACGTAGTTACACATTCCGTAACCCCGGTGAACTTTGGTTCGGAGACTGGTGGTGGCATCAAAGGGTATAACCTTGCGATGAAGGTGCCTGTGATGATGTACAACCTAATAGTTCCCGGCATGTCATGGTTCATGACCGAGATGGTTCCTAGTGGTAAAGAACATGAGTCTAACCTTCAAATCGTTAGCAAAGCGAGGGTTTGGAAATATATTGTTTTCCTATGCTTAAGCTACGCTGTGAATGGTTTGTGTGACTCGTTGTATATTGTATACAGTAAACTGAGAATAGCCTATGAGCTATTAGTATCCTTGGACCTGAAGTATAAAAGTGATAACGCTAAGGCAAAAATGTTTGTCTTTAGCCAATTGCTTGAATACAAGATGGGTGATTTCAGGATCGTACTGAGTCAAGTAGACAAAGGAATGGTGGTTGTAGACACAGAAAATTTGAAGCCGACAAATGGACTGATTCATATGTTATGGGCTTCATTTTGATGTAATTGGGCTAGTTATTGATTTATTTGGATGAATTAAATTGTCCAATTAAGTTGGCCCAATGGCCCAAATTGAATATAATTGATGGCTAGTGGACTGGTCCATGTCTGGCCCGGCAAGAGATATTTATATATTTGAATTAATTATTTAATTTAAGTATGTGATAAGATATTCATATATTTAAATTAATTATTTAATTTGAATATGTGATAAGATTATGAATTTGGATGCAATGGTGGCTAGATACATTCTAGATAAATATTCATATTATCCTAAATAATATAAGGATAATATTGAAGACTTTGAAGCCCATCGAAAGTCTCTCTTATTCTTCCCTATAAATAGAGTCCTTCATTCATTCCAAAAAACACACACTTGAGGGATTGAAGAACCTGAAGAAGCTCTGAATTGAAGAAATCAAGCCAAGCTAAAGTTGATTGAAGACCAAATATTCAAGTGTTCAAGCTAAGTTAAAGCTAAGTTAAAGCGAACTGAAGATCAAGCCATTTGAGTCCGGAAGCCCTTCAACAAAGATCAAGCAACAAAGCCCTTCTTTGAAGAACAAAGCCGCATTCCGGAGGCCCTTCAGTTAAAATTTCAAAGTCAAGTAAAGCAAGTGAAGAATCAGAAGATTTTCTAGATAGAGATCTGTACCCGCGCACTTTGAAATTCAAATATATATACTTTTCACTTTTTTCTTGTTAACAGATTTTGGCACGCCCAGTGGGACATCTCTACCTCTCATCTCTTCACAAGTATCCAAATGGCATCAAGAAAGACTTACGCTCAAGCTACCGGCTCTAAGGCATCTTCTGTGGCCGGCTCCGACAGGCGCGAGGTGCAAGGTGCACTGACTCGAAGTCGAGTGAGGGACCTAGGGGTGGAGTTGAGCGAAACCCAAAGCATTGCTCGCAACGTCGTCCGAAGGCTTGGAGGCGTCCCCATCGGCTCAAAGAAAGCTACATATGATAGGGGTTCATCCTCAACAACAGAGACCGTTAGTAGCAAGAGTCCTGTTCCCTCAAGTGAAACTACTCGAAGCGAAAGTCCTTCCCCTATTCCCTCGAAAGGAACTACTCGTAGTGGAAGCTCATCTCCTTTATGGAAACCATCATCGGAAGGGATTCATGTCTACACCGTCATGCCTGCTATGACAACGAACGCAGCTTCGATGGAGGAGCAAATAGCGAATATCACCAAAACTCTCGAGGCAATGAGTGTGCTTCTTCACANAAGACCAAATATTCAAGTGTTCAAGCTAAGTTAAAGCTAAGTTAAAGCGAACTGAAGATCAAGCCATTTGAGTCCGGAAGCCCTTCAACAAAGATCAAGCAACAAAGCCCTTCTTTGAAGAACAAAGCCGCATTCCGGAGGCCCTTCAGTTAAAATTTCAAAGTCAAGTAAAGCAAGTGAAGAATCAGAAGATTTTCTAGATAGAGATCTGTACCCGCGCACTTTGAAATTCAAATATATATACTTTTCACTTTTTTCTTGTTAACAGATTTTGGCACGCCCAGTGGGACATCTCTACCTCTCATCTCTTCACAAGTATCCAAATGGCATCAAGAAAGACTTACGCTCAAGCTACCGGCTCTAAGGCATCTTCTGTGGCCGGCTCCGACAGGCGCGAGGTGCAAGGTGCACTGACTCGAAGTCGAGTGAGGGACCTAGGGGTGGAGTTGAGCGAAACCCAAAGCATTGCTCGCAACGTCGTCCGAAGGCTTGGAGGCGTCCCCATCGGCTCAAAGAAAGCTACATATGATAGGGGTTCATCCTCAACAACAGAGACCGTTAGTAGCAAGAGTCCTGTTCCCTCAAGTGAAACTACTCGAAGCGAAAGTCCTTCCCCTATTCCCTCGAAAGGAACTACTCGTAGTGGAAGCTCATCTCCTTTATGGAAACCATCATCGGAAGGGATTCATGTCTACACCGTCATGCCTGCTATGACAACGAACGCAGCTTCGATGGAGGAGCAAATAGCGAATATCACCAAAACTCTCGAGGCAATGAGTGTGCAAATAGCGAATATCACCAAAACTCTCGAGGCAATGAGTGTGCTTCTTCAGAATATCACCAAAACTCTCGAGGCAATGAGTGTGCTTCTTCACAGTCAAGAAAGGAAGCTCAATGATATGAGTGTGCTTCTTCACAGTCAAGAAAGGAAGCTCAATGATTTCAGTGAGAAGGTTGAAAGCGGGAGAAATGGTGAAACAAGTCGAGCTTCTGGGAAACAACCCCAAACGCAAGAAGATGAAGTTGATAAAGAGTCACCAGTGCATGACGATAGGCATGCTGCAGGGATAGAAGAAACTGTATCTCGCCCACCACACGCTGAAAAGAGTGTTCCAGTCTCTGGGGGCATGATACCCGTTGAGCAACTGAATGACTACATCATGGATGCTATCAAAGGAAAGCTTGAGGTGGGACGACGTTCTTATACATACGCCAAGCCATACACTCAAAGGATCGAGGAGCTAAGGATGCCGCTTGGGTATCAGCCGCCTAAATTCCAACAGTTTGATGGGAAGGGAAATCCTAGGCAACACATTGCCCATTTCGTGGAGATTTGCAACGAGGCTGGGACCTATGGTGATTACCTAGTTAAGCAATTTGTTCGCTCGTTGAAGGGAACAGCTTTTGACTGGTATACTGACCTTGAGCTAGGATGCATTGACAATTGGCATGACATGGAGCGTGAATTCCTGGATCATTTCTACAGCACAACGAGAACTGTCAGCTTCGTGGAACTCACCACTACCCACCAGTGGAAAGGCGAGCCTTCCGTTGAATACATTGAAAGGTGGAGAAGCTTATATTTAAATTGTCAAGAAAGGATATCACAACGTGCTGCTATTGACATGTGCATCCAAGGAATGCGCTTTGAGCTTTCCTACATCTTGCAAGGGATTAAACCTAAAACGTTCGTGGAACTATCTAGCCGAGCTCATGATATGGAATTGAATATCGCGGCCGGAGGTGGGTTGAGTGTGCTCAACATACCAAGCTCTTCAAAGGATAGTGGGAAGCAAGATTTTAAGAAAGGGGGCAAACCCTTTCCAAAGCAAGAAAAAGGAGAAGCAATGAATGCAAAGGCTGGAGCTACTAAAGTTTTTACTAAGGCAGTTGAACCTATCAAGCCAAGACCATTTTATGGTCCGCCAGGTGGAAATAGGATGATGACTATAGAGGAGAGACAAGAGAAGCAGTACCCGTTTCTGGAGTCCGATGTCTCCCCTATGTTTGAAGAACTTCTTAAGCTAAAGTTGATTGAGCTACCGGAAATGAAGCGGCCCGAGGAAGCTTCTAGAGTTGAAGACCCTAATTATTGCAAGTATCACCGCCTCATTAGTCATCCCATTGAAAAGTGTTTTGTTTTCAAGGATAGAGTCATGGCGTTAGCACGGAATGGAAAGATAGAACTTGCTGATGCTATTGAAAGTACGAATCAAATTACGATATCGCTTGGAAGGTTTGCTCCACTTCTCGATGAAGATTCTAGAAGAAGGAGAGAAGGAGAGCAAAAGCGTCCACTCCCATTTGTCGTTAAGCATACTGCTCAAGCAAAGCTGCAACAAGTCAATGATACCTCGAGGGGTGACTGGGTAACTATTACCTATAAGAAGCATAAGAAGGTGGTCAACCTTGTGAGATCGCCAATGCAAGAAGTAAAGAAATGGGTTGAGAGGGGTCCATCAAAAGGCTCTATCTACAAGTTAAAGATAAAGAAGGATGTTAACAAACAGCAAACCCCTATGACGCTGGCTCAATACATGCCGAAGGGGTTTGATTTGGCAAAAGTATGTATGTCTAGTTCATGTTTGAACACAAATGATGCGCCAATTGAGGCAGGAGAATGCTCGTCGTCACATGTAGAAGACGAAGGGGAGGAAGTGCAAATGTATAAGGCTACTTCCTATTCAGCTGAGATCACATTCAGCGATGAAGATTTGCTACTTGGTGGTATACCTCATAATCGCCCATTGTTTGTTGAGGGCTATGCATGTGAGAAGAAACTTAAAAGGATTCTAATTGATCAAGGGTCAGCTGTCAACATCTTATCGCTTCGAGCTTTGAAAGATCTTGGGTTCTCTGTAAGTGATCTAGCCCAAAGTCGCCTGATGATTTAAGGATTTAATTAAGGGGGGCAAAGAGCATTGGGTGTCATTAGACTTGAGTTGACAGTTGGAAAGCTAAGTTCAAGCATATTATGTCACATTATAGATGCAAGACCTTCTTATAACCTGCTGCTAGGACGACCATGGATACACGAGAATGGGGTGATTCCATCTTCGTGGCATCAATGTTTGATGTATGAGAAAAATGGAGTAGTAGAGAAGGTGGTTGGTGATGAGAGCCCATTCACTGAAGCTAAGTCTTACTTTGCTGATGCAAAATTTTATATGAAGAAGCAAATTGTCGTAGAAGAGATTGATGAAAGTGAAGTCAATGCGTCGCCTGACCCAAACTGGAAGGGAAAACAAGTTGTTGAGCAACATCAACCAAGCAAGGAACTTGTCTTTCCTCTTACAAGGATTGACGCACTTAAAGCTCAAGCAGAAGAGTCGCTTGAAGATAGAAGCGGCAATAAGATAGTCAAAGTACTACCCACGCAGCGCACTGAATGCTTTGATCCAAATGCTTACAAACTCCTAGCCAAGTCTGGTTACGATCCTAAGGAGCCACAAAGGTTGGGAAGGCTTATCCCGGAAGCTGGTGGCAAAGGAATTTCAAAACAGCAAGAAGTTCATACACGTAAGGGGTTGGGGTATGTTCCACCAAAACCCGTAAAGATATTCATAAATCGAGATGCAAGTAACTGCATTACTATTGAGGGGCAAAGTCAAGATAAGCAAAGTCGAGATAAGAAACAATATGTTTTTGACAGGATTGGTAAGGTGGAGTCACGACAATCAGTCTTTAACAGGTTGGGGGCAAGTCCTAAGGAAGTCAAGAAGAAGTCTGTGCATGAGAGACTTGGACCTGTCCCTACCATTAAGAAGCATACCAAGTCTCCTCTTGACGCAGAACCATCAAAGGAAATCAAGAGTGCAGTTCCTTCTCGTATGAGACGAGAAGCCGATGTCAATGTTCTGTGTGGCGAAGTTTTAAAGATTCGGCCAAAGATTATCGTGCACACTTCCATGCAAGAAGAAAATGAAGAAAGTATGGAATCAAGTTATGCTACATATGAAAATGGTCAAGACATGGAGGCACCCAAGAATTGGAGGGTGATCGCATGGCCATGATACTTTGATGAATGAGAAGAAGTCCACCAAAAATGTTTGCACGTGGTTAAACTGCTAAACATCTCACTTGTCTATGGGTGGGCCCAAGTCATAGACACTCCTGACCCGCATGAGTTTAAACTGCGTACGGTAAGCTCCTGGCCCGCAAGAGTTTAAACTGTGTACGGCATTAACCATTCAAAAGGTTATTTGAACTACGTTTGACTTGATCTCCTTCATGGGAGTACGTAAGCAGCTTAGAAATTTCATTGTCTAAGTTCAGTCATAACAAAAGAAAACTCCAATTCGTTTCCAAGATGGTGATTTTATTATAATTCAAGACAAGCAATATGGGCATGGAAAAGAAGAGGAGAAGTATGGAAAGCATTGCAAGTCTTGGAATGGAAGAGAATTGCCAAAGCATGCATTCCCGCAGCGATTGACCACTGTTTAGTATTTTGATCATATCTCGGCCTATGTTGATCCGATTGAGGCGATCTAGGTGTCCTTGGAAAGCTAACTTACAGAGCTACAACTTTCATGCAGACATCTAGGCTTGAATACAACGTTTGAAGGGTCAAAGTTTAAGGGGAAGTGAAGGCACGAATCTGTCCAGAATTTCCTGTGTTCATATTTTATGTAAATCTTTTAAAGGGAAGGTCTATGGTAGTTGTCATTCATGTTTAGTGACAATAAAGAAAATGGAAACTATATTCTTTTATTAAATTGCAAGGGAAGTATGCTTTAACAATTCAATAAAGGAAGAATGAGCTAAAACGAAGTAAAAATCGAAGCTATAAGGGAAAAAACGAACTAAAGCCGAAGTAATGATAAAAGTTTGAATCTAGAACAAGTTGAGATTCACGAGGTCTGCTTTGTGTGCTTCCACCTCATTCCTAGCAGCATTCAAGTCCTCTTCAGTATCTTCGATCAACACGGTATTGTTTTGGATGCGCAAGACTTCTTCTTCAGCATTTGAGACGACAACTTGTGCGTCATCGAGTTCCTGTTGGGCCTCAGTGATAAGATCTTCAAGTTTTTTCTTTTGATCATGGACTTCCTTGAGCTGTGCTTTGGATCTTTTTATTAGCTTCCTGGCATCCTTTATCTTGATCTCAAGATCATCTTGTTGCCCATTGGAGTCTGCTAAAGCTTTTCGGTGATCAAGTAGTAACTCTTGAAGTTTAGAGTATTCCTCTTGGGCCTTTGTGAGAGTATCTTCTGCTAATGGTAACATATCATCCTGGACTTTTTGTGAGGCAGCCTCCAAAGCCTTAGAACGAATCTGGTCGTAGCCTTGAACTCTCTCGAAGAAATCGGTCACTCGTTCCTCTAAGACTGTTAGATCTATTCCATCCTTTTTCATCAATTTAATATTTCTTTCAGTGCTTTCTTTAAGAGAAGAAATCTCATCGATCGGGGTCGCACTCAATGTTTCGCGAATGGTATTCCAAAAGTTAACAACAAATGCTTTATGTGTTGAAAGGAAAACATCTGTACTTTGGAAGATAGAAGCCTGAGGTGTTGATTTCAGTACTTGAGGCGCAATGGAAGGGGTCTTTTCTTGAACTATCTCCAAGGGGCTCGATGGATTGATAGAGTTCAATTCTTCATTGTTCTCTTCATCGCATGGAGGTTGATTTGAAGATTGTGCATCTTTGCTTGTATTATGTTCAATTACAACCTGTTCAAAAGGAAAACAACAACATTTAGAAGATGTTTGTAAGAAGGGTGATTTACGAGAAAGGAAGAATGATTATAACCTCTGTTGACGAGTCTTGTTTAGGCCTTTTCCAATGCCGACCCTTGTGGCTAAGGGTGTTCTCATCCGAATTCTTCTCAAGATGATCTTCTGTCACTGATTTTCTTTTAAGAGAATGATCGTGAGACAGCTCGGCTTCTTTGTCTTTCTTGGGGGCGTCTTTGTCTTCTCCTATTTTGGATGTGGATAGGTTTCCAAGAGTGATTAGTTGCGAGATGTGATCTTCAAGTAAGCTGCCATTCACCTGCCGAAGCCAAGTCCTGTATGTGCTAGAATGGTGCCTCTTTGGTGCTATCGGGTTCGTAGGAAATGTCACCTTTGATAGGGACCCTGTATGAGCATATTGACGCCATTATTTTAATCCCTCATCAAGTGAGATGCGACGTTTGTCTAGTGCAAGGCAACCAGTGGCATGAGCTTAATAAAATCCAAATTGCCTACTGAATCGGTGCGGCGTGTAAGGTTCAACCATGCATTGTTACCCTTGACGCAGTATGAGTCTGCAAGGGCGAAGGCATAAGAAGTATTCCAAGTCTTCCTCAATCCCTTTACCATCGTTATGAAATATGTAGTCTCTATCATGGTTACGAGATGCGTAAAGACAATTGATGGATTCTCCCTTGAAGATCTTTTTACGAGCGTCAGTTTCGCTATAAAACCTTGCACCACCCTCTCCCAAAAAGGAAACCATCCTTGGGCGCGGAGACATAAGGTTGGGAGCCTCGAAGTGGGTATTGAGATATGCTGATAGCCACCTGTACAAATAGTGGTAAGGAAAGGTAGATTTAATGAAACCAGGGGAAATAGCTCGTGAGATCAAGTTTAGGCCATGATAAATGCTTGCAAGGACAGGGACTGTGAGGCATACTCGACGTCCTTGAGCCATGATGCAAGCCATTCTAAAGGTCTCAGGGCGAATGGCATTTGAAGGTGTACTTGGGAGCACAAATACACAGAGCCAGCATGCAAGAACGCTGCCAAGTAAATCTCTTCCTCTTGGATTCGTGGAATGCCAAGTGTCACAAAGGGCGCATCGCTAACACTTGACCAACCTTCGAAAGCATCGATGATCCCACTCGGGTTGTACGTAGCTTTTGGACGAGATCTCCTGCCCTTTGTTTCCTTACGAGCTGGGGGAGCTTGGTATCTCTGTGATTTTCGACACCAAAATTTGATCCATTGAGAGGCGCAAACATGAGGGGAGTCAACTTCTTGATTACTCAAGTGGTGGAAAGCAGCAAGTAGGTATGAGCAACTCTTGTAAAAGTGTGTACTGTTGTGAGACCGGTTTAGCTCCAAAGCAGTGGGAATGCGTTCATCGTACGCTTCGCCAAGTAGGGGCAATCCACCAAGAATGTGCAAGTCCCGAAGTGAGATAGTCACTTCGCCTTGTGATGTCACTAGAGTATTCGTTAGTGGGCACCATGCTTCGCAAAAGGCCTGGATGATGCTCGTGTTGCGATCATATATAAATAATGATGCATACACAGCATGCTCATGTTGCGATCATATGTAAATAATGATGCATACACAGCATCATAAATGGACCCTTTCCTAAGCACTTTGCCATAGTGGCTGAGTATGTCCTCAGCCCATTCCTAGTAGCCTTTGGTGAAAGAAAACTCACCGTCAAAATTTAGGTGCTTGCTCCAAGAAACTTCACCGTCAAGTATGCGTTTTCCTAACGATGGGAATGTGTCTGCGAAGGATTCATGGAGTAGACCAGGTTGCAGAGTCCAAACTTGAGAGGGAGGAACATCGTATTCGGGTGTCCAATTGCTTTCGCGGTATGACACTGCTAGTCTTGGCAAGGGGTGTTGTACTAAAGGCGAGTCAACGACCAATATAACCGTGTGTTCGTCCCTATTATTCGTTAGTATGAGACTCCTCTGACCGTTGGGATGAGTATGATCTTGAAAATCCATGTTTCTGAAAGTGCTACAGTACGAGAACAAGTTTGTCAACCATTAAAAGAAGCTAGAATGTAAGTATAATGGGTTAAGTGACACATTATGTGCGTACATTATTGAGCAAAGCAGTGTGAAGGCAAATACATATGCATAAATAGTAATCGTATACACTTTGAGCGATTATGTATGCATGTGTCGTGATTCAAAGTTATGAGATCATGGGCTACGGACGTACACTACCGTATATATATATATATGATGCATATATTCATATTATATTATATGTGTACCAGTATATGTTATATATGTACGTGTGCCCTATACAGTAAGAAATCAAAGCAAAGGAAATTCAAGGTAAAAGGAATTTTCAAGAAGTTAAATCATCCCTGACAAACCCATGTGCTTGATGTCAACAATTTGCTTAGTGCAAACAAGATTTTAAAAGCAAGGCAATATAAAAATGATGTGGGTGAGGTGTTGTCAGAAGTCATAAAGCCTCCAAGGCTATGTATTCACGCAATGGTCTCCCAAACCAAGAAGCAGTTCGCAGCGCCGTAACTTCCCACCTCGGGCGAAGCGAATTTCCAGCAAGAAAAAAGGTTGTAAATTCCGAAAGAAAAAAATGAAGTAACTTTACCTTTGTGCAAGGATTGATCTCGAAGCAGTTTTTGATTCTTCTATGCTCTGGGTCTAGTTGTTTCACTGGATCGGCGAAAATTGTGATGCGGAATGCTCTATTTATAAGTATTCCTTGGCAGCATAACATGAGTAAAATTGGGATTCAAAGTTTGATTTGGATTTAAATTCAAGGTTGAATTAAGATTCTGAATTAGGAAGGATTTAAAGGTTGAATGGGATTTAAAGCTTGGATGAGATCGCTCAGAGATCAATCAAGATTCCCAGTTTAATTGGGTTTCTTATTCTTGCTGCACAAAGTTTTGGTAGAAGTCAACTACTATCTTGGAAATTCAAATAATGTTCCCATGTTGATATGTTCACGGGAAATATAAATTTTAATTGAAGTTTAAATCCTGGATTTACAAGTTAATTTCGAGACTTGCTCGCTCCAAACACATCAAGCAACATGTCACAGCAAGTTTCGATGGGGCAATTTGTAGACACAGAAAATTTGAAGCCGACAAATGGACTGATTCATATGTTATGGGCTTCATTTTGATGTAATTGGGCTAGTTATTGATTTATTTGGATGAATTAAATTGTCCAATTAAGTTGGCCCAATGGCCCAAATTGAATATAATTGATGGCTAGTGGACTGGTCCATGTCTGGCCCGGCAAGAGATATTTATATATTTGAATTAATTATTTAATTTAAGTATGTGATAAGATATTCATATATTTAAATTAATTATTTAATTTGAATATGTGATAAGATTATGAATTTGGATGCAATGGTGGCTAGATACATTCTAGATAAATATTCATATTATCCTAAATAATATAAGGATAATATTGAAGACTTTGAAGCCCATCGAAAGTCTCTCTTATTCTTCCCTATAAATAGAGTCCTTCATTCATTCTAAAAAACACACACTTGAGGGATTGAAGAACCTGAAGAAGCTCTGAATTGAAGAAATCAAGCCAAGCTAAAGTTGATTGAAGACCAAATATTCAAGTGTTCAAGCTAAGTTAAAGCTAAGTTAAAGCGAACTGAAGATCAAGCCATTTGAGTCCGGAAGCCCTTCAACGAAGATCAAGCAACAAAGCCCTTCTTTGAAGAACAAAGCCGCATTCCGGAGGCCCTTCAGTTAAAGTTTCAAAGTCAAGTAAAGCAAGTGAAGAATCAGAGGATTTTCTAGATAGAGATCCGTACCCGCGCACTTTGAAATTCAAATATATATACTTTTCACTTTTTCTTGTTAATAGTGGTGAATGAAGCCTTTCAAGTAGAACCTAGTATCCATCTGTTGCTTTTGGGCAGAAAGGACTTCAGGAACTACGAGAAGCAATTCCACGGAAAGTGCTTCTATCGTGGCATTATGGGCCACAAGTGGACTGATTGTAAAGCACACAAGAAGAAGAGTTGTGATTCTGATTCTAACGTGGTGCAAGTCAATCAAGATAAGTCTGAAATCATCCACTCGGCTATGGTGACCGAGGTAAACCATGTTGGTTTGAACCAAACGGAATGGTTCATTGATACGGGTGCGACCCAACATATGTGTTCCAACCGTGAGTTGTTTACTACCTTTGAGACCACTAATAGTGGGAAGGTATGGATGGGGAACTCAGCTTAGTCTGCTGTGGAAGACATGGGCAGAGTTGTTCTTAGAATGACTTCTGGGAAAGATCTGACTTTGAACGACATTTTGTACGTAGCGGAGCTACGAAAGAACTTAGTTTCTGGTTCATTATTGAACAAGAATGGCTTTCGATTAGTGTTTGAGTCAAACAAGGTTGTTTTGTCGAAATCAGGAATATATGTAGGGAAGGGTTATGTACGAGATGAGTTTTTTAAGCTCAATGTAATAACTGCAATCAATAGTGTTATTGGTTCAGCCTACTTACTTGAGTCTTCATGTTTATGGCATGGTGGACTGGGTCACATTAATTTTAAGTCTATTCGTAGATTAATTAACTTGGACCATATTCCTGAATTTCAAATCAATGATAAGCACAAATGTGAAATTTGTGTCGAGGTAAAACAAACGAGAATTCCTTTTAAATCGGTTGAAAGGAATACGGAACCACTTGAGTTGGTTCATAGTGATGTATGTGATTTTAGATCAATACAATCACGCGGTGGTAATAAATATTTTATCATGTTTATCGACGATAACACTCGGTACTGCTATGTGTATTTGCTGAAGAGCAAAGACGAAGCCGTCGATAAGTTAATTATTAATATTATGAAAATTAGTTTAGGAAATTATATTAAGAGCTTTGGATTATTATTGTTATTATTATTGTTACGGAGTATTAATAAGTGGTGGTGGTGCTGGTGGTGGTGGTCATCTTAATAAGAATAGATTTTAAATTGAGGCTACAAACCAATCGGATACAATTTGGACAATAGAGAGACAACCTAATCGTAATATTATCGCCCACAAAAAAACATGTAATTTTTTTATTCAAGTATCTTGTCCTAACATGTAATTCCTTTCATTCTCTTATAAACTCTTATAGTTGAATTATTGTGAGAAAAATAAAAATCAAGGATGTTATGCATGTGACTTTTTTTTTAAAGTACAACTATAGACTAAAAGTAATCATGCCACAATAATTAAAGGTTGAAAGTAAAAATTGCACTTTTAAAAATATCACATTTCTTAGAAAAATTGAAGTTGAGGATTGGGAAAATAGAAGCTAATCACAAATTCATGAAAACAATATTGTAAAAATACTTTTCAATACATCTCAAAAAAAACAAATAAATACTGTAAGAAGAAAATAAAAATTGTGTATATACATTAAACTATGAATAACAACACCATATGCCTTCAAACCATCCTCAGGTTGTGAATATCATTCTCACTTTTGCCGTGTTTAGGGATAAATTTCATTGCAACAGTCTAAAAAATAACACCCATTTTCAGCAGTGTGTGAATTGAGAAAAACCTACAACCAATTTACAACTAAAGTGTGAACTAACAATAACACTGTAGTAAGGAAAAAAAAATTACCTGGCCTGTATACTTTCGCCTCCCTTTGTAGACATCCGCAAAAGATCCCTCCCCCACAAGCTCTATTACGTGGTAATTTTCAACCCCAACCCACATGTTCTGCATCAAGGGAGAATATTAATTAACTTGAACACAATCATATAGAATGTTCTGGATCAGGATTTAGGAACTGTTCATAGAAGTTCCACATGACTCATACTTATAAATGCATTATCAGCGAATGATTGTCAAGGAGAATATTTGTGGTATCTTGATATTAAAACAGAGACAATTGAATGCTTGTGTGAGCGCTAAAGAAAGAAGAATTAAAGTCAACCCAAAAAAAATTGTGTAACAAATAAAGAAGCTGTATAAAATTATACCTAATATTAAAATCAATTCGTAAAAATCCCCATCAACACTTTCATAAACAACAATATAAAATTAAAATAATTCCTTCATCAACAAAATAAAACGTGTTAATCATACCTCGACTTAAGATCTTCCTCTGTAAACTTGATGCTATTCCATATGAGCCTAGGATGAAGTTCATGACCAACAATCTAAGAGTGAGTTGAAGTCATTGCTATTCAGTGTAAATAAGAGAGTATAGAGGTAGGAATACGTTGGAAGCTTACAATTTTAGTTTTAGCAGAATGATCTATTTAACGAATTATAATCAATAATTATAATTAATATATAAAAGTAAAATCCTCCTATTTCATTTTCCCACCCAAACGTTTGTAATCAATTAATTAAATATTTTATTGGTCAACTAATTAATATAGCTTATTTGGTAAGAAAATGTAAAATAGAAATTAACTAATATCTATTAATTGGTAATACTGGTTCTATATTCACGTATCAATACTATTAATAAATGTAAAATCCTTCACTTCAAGTTTCCCGCACAAATTAATATTATTAATTAATTAGTAAAAAAATTAATAAAGTTTAATTGGTAACAAAATTTTATTTACGAAATTTTGAGAATAATTAAGCAATTATAATTGTGAGATAATGGAAACAAATTTTGCATAATTTTATAAGAAAAAATTATTTATTAATTATTATTTGCACCAATAATAGTAATTCGAATACTTATCTATACTACTATTAATAAAAATAAAATTATTCTTTGTGAAATTCACGCCCAACAATGGTAAAGATAAAATGGAAAACAAAAACTGATATTACTAATTGATTGAAAATATAAAAAGATCCTAAAACAATAGTAAAGATAAAAAGGATATTACTAATTGACTGAAAATTATTTAAAAACTTTATAAAAAATTAATTACACTTTTCTTTTGAAAATTTTTAAATTATTTAAATTTAAAAAAATAATAATTAAACATGATTTGTTAGATTTTTTATAATAATTACAATTTATATGGATTAATGTACTCCCTAACTATATTACATATTTAGACAAATTTTTAAATATTTTTGAATTTTTAATTAAGAGTATGAGTTTATATATATTTAAAAATAATTTTTAATAAGTAATCATTGTAGTAATTAATGTGTATAATTACGCCAGTAATCACAATTCTATAAACAAAATGTGTATATATTTTCATATTGTACAGAATACTATAAATATAATATATATGTCTACATAAATGGATGAAAATAGAAATTGATAAATTTTTTTATTATATAGATATTGATAAATATTATATAATTTTTTTCCTTGCATGAAAAAACATTCTTATTTTAAAATTTTACATTGCTATCTGAGTTTTGTTTTAGAATTTACTTTGATAATATTTCAAACTTTGAGTAACACTTGTGTGAAATCGTCTTACCAGTCTCAATCCATAAGACGGGTCAGATCTTTGATTAATGGTTCAAATAGTTGATTAATGGATCAAATAGTTGATTAATGGGTCAGATCTTTGACCTTGTTAATTAAAGATATGACCCGTCTCACGGATTGAGTCCATGAGACGGTCACCCACAAGTTTTTGCCTTAAACTTTTGTTTGTTATCATAAACAGTAATAGATGTCTGGAAACCATTTAGTTTTGTTTCTAAATATTTTCCAACCCATAAATAAAGCACAATCAAAACATCTCTAGATCATCATTTAAATAATAAGTTCATAATAGACTTTGTGGTTCAATATTTGTAGATCTATGATATGTTTTTAACTAATTTATTGAAATTTTATTTCTTTTAGTTCTATTATCTCTTATTATTCTTCATTTTAAATTGATAGATCTCGAGATGATGCATCATTCTTAAATATGAAAATTTCAATTAATTTAATAACCATTATATTTAAATGTGATGTGAGACATTTACCCAATAACATTATTTTTTTTTCAAACTCCGCAAATGTAAGTTAGTTCAATTAGTTCATTTTTATGTTAGTTTTTCTTCAGTTATGTTATTAACGTAAATTAATTTGTTTTGTGCTCATAATATTTAAATAATAACTATTATTTTAGATTTGTAATTTTTTAGGATTTATGGTATTTTATAAAATCTGTTTACAACATTTGTAGCACAAAAATTTTAAATTAATGCAATAATACTTATATTTTTTATTAGTATAATGTTAAAATCATAATAATGATATATTTTATCTTTCACATTTTTAAACTTTGAAAACCAACATCATTTATGTAGGAAGAAATTTATATATAGTAGTAATAATATTATATAGTTACTTTTAAAAGTTAGATGGAGTAAACAAATTGACATGCAACAATTTTTTTTTGGTGAACTTTTGACATGCAACAATAATTAAATATGTATATATGTATTATAGTTATTATTTTCTCTTTTTAGCAATATATACAAAATGTGCATGGAAAGATTAAAAAATTAACATGTTTAGTGTTGCCTGGAAACAGATAGCAATGAGATTCTACTTGATATATTTTAATTTTTACTTTGTAATAAAGTTTCCCAATATGTGCATGGAAAGATTAAAAAATTATTTCAGTTAAAGTAATTTAAATAAATAAATAAATAAATAAATATACATACATACATACATACATACATACATACATATATATATATATATATATATATATATATATATAGGGTTGCACTCTCGTGCGAACTCTCGCCCAGGTAGGAAATGAGAACGCTCCACACCGTCCACGTGTCCAGATCAATGAATCAGATGCAATTTTAAAAAAATGACGCGGTGGTATTTTCGTAAATAACTGGAACTTTGGTGCACCTAGTTTCACTTAAAAGTGCACCTAGTTTCACTTACAAGTGCACCTATTTTCGCACCTATTTTCACTTACAAGTGCGAGTAATTTACCTTGTTAATATTCATACACCTATTTTCGCAAATATTTTCACTTACAAATGCAAGTAATTTACCTTGTTAATATTCATGCACCTGGGTGCAACCTAGGTGCACCTAGTTTTAACATAGGTTGCACCTAGTTATAACATTAGGTGCGCTTAGTATTGATGCTCATTGTACAATTCACTTGCACCTGTAATACATTTTACTTGCATCTGCAATACATTTTACTTGCACTTGTGCAAGTAATTTACTTTGTTAATATTTATGCACTTGGTTGCAACCTATGTGCACCTAGTTATAACATTAAGTGCACCTAGTTATAACATTAGGTGCACTTAGTATTGATGCTCATTGTACAATTTACTTGCACTTGTAATACATTTTACTTACACGTATGCACCTATTTTCACTTGCAGGTGCAAGTAATTTACCTTGTTAACATTTATGCACCTGGGTGCACCTAGTTATAACATTACATGCACCTAGTTATAACGTTATGTGCAACTACATTCCAGACACGTGGCGCGCTGTGATTCGTCCGCAGTTCTCTCCTGGGCGGCCAGTACGCACCTGAACGCGATCCTATATATATATATATATACTCGAATCAAATTAAATTATTTTAATTTTAACAATTTTAATTAAAATTCAAAAAATAAAACAAATGAAATTAAAAATATCTATAATAAAAAAAATTGAATAGAAAATTTCAATTTTATCTTATTAGAATAAATTAAATTTGACATATCTATTTTGATTTAGAATTTTTTAAACTTTAATAGAATATATATTTTTCTTTTTTATAAATTATATTTTCATTAAACTATAATATTATTATTTAATGACTTTAAAAAGGAAAGAAATATATATATATATATATATATATATATATATATATATATATATATATATATTTCAATATAATAATGGAAAATAGAATTACAAATAACAATGAGATTTTATTTTTGCTTTGTTTTGAACCGAAGTTTAGTTTTATGCCCATGAAAAGTTTGAAAAAGAATTATTTCAATTGTCGTACGTAATTAAGGTTCATTTAATATAATTCTATGTTAATTTAATAGATTAAAATAAAAATATCAATATAGGTGTTATTTAAAGTTTTTAATTAGAACTTTTTAATGATATATTTTTTATATTAATTTTATTTGTATATAAAAAACTGAACTTAAGTTGAAAAAAAATATACTAAGTATTAGTTTAGTGTACCTTAAAAAAGTAGACCATGATTCATGATATAAAAATATTTTAGGTAATCATTACTATAAATTAAATTAACATATATAACATTTTTGTTATTATTTAATTAGGTAAAAAATGATTGTAATTTCAAATTTCAAAACAGAAGTATTTTTATAGGATGGGCGAGAAAGCAACACTTCTATTTTAATATATAGATATAGATATAGATGTGTCGTGCAAAGATGTATAATGGTAAATATCAAAATTTATCTTGACTTGTGATGCTTAAGTGAGGTTTCAATTACTAATACATTTAGTGCTACTAAGCTTGTGATGGATAATAGCTATCAACAAATTCATAATTTCAAATTATTAATTGTACGTATTTTTTTTTATTTCAAACATTAACTATTACTAAATTTGAATATTTAACAATATTTATAGTTTTGTAAATAATTTCTAAAATCTTAAATTTCATTATAAGGTTGGAAGTGAATCCTACACCAAAGGTTTCACTTAGTACATTAACAATAGCATCGTCAACAATAGCATATGAGATAAACAATGGGACACTGAATATCCGCACCATTAGTGAATTGTACGATGCTCCTGAGGTGTGTACTTTTATCTTGGTGTCATTAGTCAATTATACAATGTTGCAATAATTTCTCTTCTCATATATTATTGTGGTCTAATAAACTATTTTTATATTTTATTCTTTTAACTTCGTAAATATTAGACAAAAAAAATTACATACACTTATTGTTTTTTTAAAAAATGAATTATGTTCTGGTGGTGATGTCATCACACAAGTAAATGAACAACCCAAAAAAATGTTGAAATTGATATTATTGAATCTAGATCTTCCAACTACAACGTTAAGCATACCTTGGATGATTCATTTCCATCAAATTTGGGGAAGAATGCCAAATCTATTGTGAAGTTCGAGAAACCTTGAAATTGCAGAAGGTTTTGGGTTATTTGGTGGACTACTTTTTGAATTTTGATGAAACAGTTTTTAAGTTGTGTTGAAAGATGTTTGAATTTATTTTTGACGACTATTGTTTTTTTGGTCTAAGTATTTGTGGATTTTTGTTGAAGAACTTTTTAAATAACGTTGAACGATGTTTGTATTCTTTTTATATACACAGTGATTTATCTTAAACCTTGCAAACTATTTTTTACACTATGGTGATTATTAGGTTCCTGCAATATTGTTGGTATAGCGAGCGATCAGGATTGGTGTAATCTTTTTTACAAGTTTACAGGTTATAACCAAAAACTTATTTCAGTTGATGAAATTGGTTGAATCAAATAAATGTTCACGTTCAATATTAGAATTTTTTATAATTTCATCTTTAATTTATTATCTAAATATATAATACAAAAATTTATCCGGACAATTATTTACTCTAATTCAAGCAAGAAAAACATCAGAAAACATAATCAATTCAACCAATTTCATCAATTACAGAATTAGTGCTTTACAAATATTTATTTCAATTCTGTATGAATTCATTGGTAATAGGACAACAAGTATTTTGGGAATGGTTAACAACCATAGACATTACAAAACATGATAGTTGTAATTGTATAGAGCACAATTGTATATAGGAATTAAATGTATTTTTTTAAAAAAAATGTTAATAAATAAATTAGCTTATCCATAAGCTATACTGTTTTCATCTGATTATCATATTATTTGCGAACATCATTATCTTATTCTAAGAACTCTAACTATAACACGTTAAAAAAATTAACAAAATTAATTACACAGATAAAACCCTAATGATAAATAAAGTATAACCTAAAGAGCCAAAGTTTGACATATTTAGGTAGAATTATAGCTCTTAACAC
This sequence comes from Ipomoea triloba, assembly GCF_003576645.1. Taxonomy (NCBI): domain Eukaryota; kingdom Viridiplantae; phylum Streptophyta; class Magnoliopsida; order Solanales; family Convolvulaceae; genus Ipomoea; species Ipomoea triloba. The sequence goes on along the minus strand of NC_044918.1, from coordinate 26,440,145 downwards.
ATTATACAGCCCAACTGTTAGGCAAAAATACACAACAAATAAAACATGCCAACAAAACAAACATTCATGAAATAAGGTTAATCTGTATACTTAAAAGAAAGCAGAGCTAATCTATACATACTTGCTTTAAAAATATCTTATAATACATGAAGTACTAATGTTCTGGATATTTTACTCCAGTAGTTTTGAAATAGAGCACTAAAAAGCTACTTCGTATAATTCTGGATAATTTACTTCATAAATGATGTAAAATAAGTATAAAAATTTACAATAACAATAAATAATATACTATCAATGTCGTCTACAAAAAGGTTTTCAATAGTGTGTAATCCAAAACACTTATATTATATTTTCTTTTTATACAAAGATGACAAAATTGCTATATATCTACATAGAAAATATATCATTTGTACAAATAATTTATATAACTGGGTTGCTAGACAACGAGATAATTAGTCCAAATACAAATTATAAGCATTGATATATAAAATTTTTAAAGTTTCAGCACCAGATGCATATATGTACACGTTGGCTATTAATTGGGTAATTATTAGCTCAAATTCAGGCAATGATAACATCAGAAAACATAATCGATCAAACTCAATTCTTCAATTGCCTATATAATATTCGATGTTATAATTTACATAATTGTATATCGATCTAAATATTCTTAACATATTGTAGCAAATTTATTCTGTGCAACGCACGGGCAAAATTACTAGTAAGCATAAAACCAATTTCACAGTTTCTAATGTGATAACCCTATGAGTTATTACTCCATTAGAGTATATATGTATGTTATATCTTTTAACAAATGTGCGAGTCAATATGCCAGGGCATCCCAACCTATGGGGAAAATTTTAAAGTCCAACCCTATCCATAGTATAAAATGGGTTAGTCCTAGTTTGCATATTGTAGTAAATGAACCGGATCGGACTAGCCCATAAAAGACTAGAAGTGTCATTTTGTTGGCAATTTAAGGACTAAATGTGATGACATTTATAATTTAAATAAAAAGTAAATTCACTATTACCTTGTAACTTGATAATTAAAAATATAATAGAGAAAATACTAATTTTGGTCCTACGAGTATTAGTAAAATGATAGTTTTGGTCCACATGTTTAATTCCTACCAATTTAATCCCAAGGCTATTTTAAATGTCAAAATTCATCACTTTGTTCACTCATCCGGTTAAGATCAAAGCAAATACCAATTTTGGTCCTACGAGTATTAGAAAAATGACAGTTTTACTCAACATGTTTAATCACTACAAATTTTTCATCCAACGACTATTGTTTTCGTGCCAAAATTGATCATTTTACTCTTATCTTAATTATGAAAGTACACACACTCTCTTAATAATTGTAGATTCTAGCGTATCCTAACCGGATGAGTGACCAGAGTGATGAAATTGGTACTAAAAATAGTTGTGGGATGAAAATTGATAGGAATTAAACATGTGAATCAAATTGCCATTTTGTTAATACTCGTAAGACCAAAATTGATATTTGCTCATTAAAAATACAATTCCCTCTTAATTTTATTTCAGGTTAATAGAGCAACATATATATATATATCGAAGCATGTTTTGAATTATAACATTAAAAAGCAAGTAAGAATTTTTTTTTTGAGTACTATTGAGAGAGACAAGTAAGATTAATTGAGTATCTTTATTTACTATAACTAGCTTGACAAATTTGGATTGAAATCTCATGATGATTGGGTACATGATTGGGGATTTGACTTCCATCTATATACTTATCACAATGTGGATTGGCACCAATCTTCCACCAATTCATAATAATATTAAGGGAAAATAGTCAAATACATACATCCTAATATGAGAAGTCAATTAAACCTCCAAAATTTTATAAGTTGCAATATTATTAAGCACATCAACATGTTATTTTAGTGCATTGAAACCCAAAATTGGTTAGCGACCGATGATAGCAAGTCGTTAGGGTTCCGGTAATGCTCCGGTTACCTATGACCATTTGGCTATCATCAATTTTTTCTTCCAGAAGTAGCTAGAGCATCGTCGGAACTGTACCCTAACAACCTGCTATCATCGATCACCAACTGGTTTTGAGCTCCAATGCACTAAAATGACATGTTGATATACTTAATTTCAACTTTTAAAAATTTGATAACCTAATTGACTTCTCGTATAAAGTTTGAGGGTATATTTGACTCTTTTCTATAATATTAATCTTATTAACCAATTCATCATAATAATAAATGGATATACATAGCAAAAAGTAATAACAATTCTTTTTTTTTTTTTTTGCTCCCACAGTTCATTTATTCATATACGTCACTATTCAAGTTTCATTATTAACAAGTAGCAAAATTTATATCGAATTAAGTGCTAAAATATTGAAATAACTATAATTAGAGAGATTATTGTTTTTGTCCTCTTTAAAATAGTTGACTTTGATATAGATTTATTACACAAATAAAAATGGCTAGGTGGGGCGGCTGTACATTAGGGTTCATGCTAGAGAAGACTTCTTTAGATAAAATTTATACTTTTATGTGCCATATGACTATATGAGGGAGCAATTTTTTAAATGTCGTGTGATGGATTTAATTAACCCGGGGTAGTCCAAATTAATAAACTCGATAATAATAGGAATGCTACCGAAGAATGATTCGATAGGAAAGATAATGAATAAACGTCGCGGAGACAATTCTTGTATTAATAAATGTGTAAGAAGATTACAAGGAGTTGTAATAATAGAACATGTCCCTAGTTGTCCTAAACAAAACAATAATGCATTATTTTATACTAAGAAGCCTCCTAACCGCCCTCCCCCCACCCCAAAAAGGAGGGGACGGTTGTAACAGCCTTGGACCGAGTCCATGCGCAAGGCCGAGGACACCCAAGCCGAGGTCGCCTGAGCTGAGGCTGCCCAGACCGAGGTCGCCTCGGGCTGAGGCTGCCCAGGTCGAGGTCACCCAAGCCGAGGCCGCATTTAGTTGAGGTCGCCCCGGGCTAAGGTCGCCCAAGTTGAGGCTGCGTCTAGCTGACGTCACCCCGGGCTGAGGTCGCCCAAGTTGAGGTTGCCCTAAGCCCAGGTCGTTTTTCGGGTTGCCTTTCGGGTCGGAGCCCGTCTCCAATATATTCATCATCAGTCTCCCACTCTCTGAGCTGCCAGAAGTCATCAGCGAAAGAGAGTACTTTTGCTCCGACCTTGACTAACATAATGATATCCCTTTCTATGTGCCTCATGTTTGCTCCTTAGTTTCATGTATGAACCTTCTAATTTATGAGTTTATTTTACTCTTTTCGTGCATCCTTACTTGATCATCTAGCTCCTTATTGGCATGTTTCCTCTCTTTGGGCTGGTCTATGAGGTAATAACCTTTGTTAGGGGGAGCCAGGCTCGAGGCCACCCTAGCCGAAGTCGCCTCTAGCCTGGGCTACCCCAGTTGATGCCGCCTTGAGGGGATTGGGTTCGAGTCCCTCAATGGCCTCATCGGTCGTACTTGATTATACTTGGTGATCGTGTGCCTTTTCTTAGCCCAAGCTTGGTGCTTAGACTCTAGGAGGTCGGACCTCTTACCATGGACTAGTTTTTGCTTTTTTTTTGCTCTGCTTTGTTATGTTTTTTTTTTTTTTTGTAGCATGTAGTTGGTTGGCCAAGGGTACTATCTGTCAAAAAACTCTTCCGTTGGGTTGCTAATGAGGTCGGACCTCTTACCCCGTTAGGGTGATAGCTCTTCGACCCGTGTCCTTGGACATCGGGCCGCTAAGCTCTTCCGTCAGGGTTAGTACGCAAGGTCGAACCTCGTGCTTCCTTATGGTACAATAGCCCTTGAACCCGAGTCCTTAGACACCGGGCTGTTAGGCTCTTCCGTTAGGGTTGGTACGCGAGTTCGGACCTTATGCCTCCTTAGGGTACGATAGCTCTTAGACTAGAGTCCTTAAGCACCGGGCCGTTAGGCTCTTCCGTCGGGGTTGGTACGTGAGGTCAAACCTTGTGCCCCCTTAGGGTGCGATAGCCCTTGGACCCGATTCCCTAAACACCAGGCCGTTAGGTTCTTCCGTCGGGGTTGTACGCGAGGTCGGACCTCGTGCCCCCGTAGGATACGATAGCCCTTGAACCTGAGTCCTTAGACACTGAGCCGTTAGGCACTTCCGTCGTGGTTGATACACAAGGTTGGACCTCGTGCCCCCTTAGGGATTAGAGGGGTCGAGTAAGTACCCCCTACCCCACTTAAAAGTAGTGAAAATGAGTCCATGGCGAATTTTTATTGCTTTTATTAGAGTTAAGGGGACGGACTACCTTACAAGAATGGGATTATTGGAAATATCTGAGCAAGTGCTCGAAGTTCCATACTTTGTCTATCATCTTTCCCTTTTGGTGTCTTGAGTTTGTAGCTACCGGGACAGACCATATCTGCTACCACATACGGGCAATCCCACCTCTTGGCGAACTTGCCCCCCCTCCTGGGGATCGTTTGCCTCATGCCTCCACAATACGTAGTCGTCGACCTAGAAGTAACAAGGCCGGACACGCCTGTAATGGTAGGCCTTGGCTTGTCGTTGGTAATTCTCGGCACGAATCACTGTAGTTTCTCTCCTCTCATCAATGAGGTGGAGGTCGGTCCGATGGTTGTCCTCGTTGTGGTTAGGGTCATACTACACTGCCCGGTAGGAAGGTATGGCTACCTCTGTGGGAGCTCAGGCTTCAAAACTCCTCGTTGTGGTTAGGGTCATACTACACTGCCCGGTAGGAAGATATGGCTACCTCTGTGGGAGCTCAGGCTTCAAAACTATAGGACAAGGAGAATAGGTTCTCCTTGGTGGCTCTCCTTGGAGTGGTGCGATATGACCATAAAATGACGTCTAGCTCCTCATTCCAAGGTCCTCCTACTGATTCATTAGTCCATAGCTACTATTAGGTACTTCCTCCTACCCGACCCCATTGGTAGGGCTCCGACTAGGTCGACCCCCCGCTCCACCATGAGAACGGGATGACCGAGCTGATCGGGGTGTAGTTGGTGGTAGGCCGGCCTGGGCCGACTTAGAATTGTTAACAGGTTGAGCAACTCCTTGCATAGTCAACGCATTCCTTGGACATGCTGGGCCAAAAGTAGCCTTGTAGGATTGCTCTCCTATCCATAGTGTAGGCCCCTTGGTGGGCAGCGCAGGTGCCCTCATGGATCTCCTCTATGACGAACCTTGCCTCGTTGGGGTATAAGAAGCGCAACACGGTGCCGTTGTAGGACCTCTTGTAGAGTATGTCCCCGAGAAGTAAGTAGGTTGGAGCTCTCCTCTTCACGAGCTTGGCTTCCACCTCGTCCGGGGGTAGGACACTTGTCTTCTTGTACTCTTTGAGGTGGTCTAGCCAGTTGCTAAGTCGGGCTTGCACGAGGAGGACCGGGTAGGCCTCTAGACTCAACCTCTTATAGAGTGTATCACTGAGAAACAGGTAGGCTTTCCGCACCTGCTTAGGATCGGCCTTGTCAAGAAGCAAGCTGCCCATAATAGGTTCTTCCGTCAGGTAGTGAGCGAGGGAGTCCCCCTATACTACCGTTAGGGAATGCTAAGGTCGGGGTCGGCGCGCACGGTTGTGACCATAGGGTTGATTACTTTTCCTAGTGCTAGGCAAGGTTGGACTTTGCAAATTTGACTAGGGAGAACATATGTCGATGTTTGGGGTCAAACCCCTCATTTACCTTTGAAAAAATAAAATAGCTTCGAGCTTCCGGGGTGGGGACGCTAGGTGCACCTTTTTAGGAATAACAATATCGGCTTGAAACTCCCATGGGGTTTAACCCGCTTTTTGGTTCTCCAAATCTATCATACTCCTTTAAATGATTCATTGATTAGTCCCATGCCTCATGATGGGGCTCAGGTTTTCACGTATTTAGAGGTATAACTTGCTAGTCGCGGCCTAGGCTCCTCGGGGGGTCAACGATGGTCGAGCTTGGGCTCCTTACGCCCATGGCGACTAAGCTTGGGCTCTACATCCTCATGGTACCGGCTAGGATTTTTTGTGCTATGGTAGCCGAGCTCGAGCTCCTTGTGTTATGGCAGCCGAGCTCGGACTCCTTGCGCACATGGCGATTGAGCTCGAGCTCCTCATCTTCATGGTAGCCAGTTGGATCATAACCACTTCGTCTTAGAGTCTTGGGGCTTGACGTTGGGCAATCGAGGCTGATCTTGTCTATCCCGGCTGGCACTGCCCTCTCCTCATCTATCTGAGGGTTGTGGTGAGTTGACCTCCTCCCAACTTGAGTTCCTTGGACCCGGGGAAGCTGGGTGCTCGACCTATCACGCTCCTTTGAGAGGGGTGAGAAAAGTGTATGCGCCCTTCGAGAGGCATTAGAGCCGAGCTGGGGGGACTCAAACACCTCCTTAGAGCCCCTCTACGAGGCGAGTCAACAAGGTGGTAGTTTGTTGGAGTGCAACCACCCCCTCCTAGAACTCGTCCATTGGCTTCCGGAACTGCTCGACCTCGTCACAATGGGAGCTCGGAGCTCGACCATTGGTTTCACCCGACCGTTCAACCGGGAGGTTTGTTCTCCTCACGGCTGGGCTCGGTGACCGCCAAGAGAACGACTCCTCTACCGGGGGTGCATTCGCGGTTGGCCTTGACCTAGTCTGTCTCGGGCCGTTCTGCGTGTGCCCAACTGTTCTAGGGCGGACTTGGCTTGGGTTGGCCTCCCTCCACTTGCGTCATCGTGCCGATCTTGATTAGTGGCACCCCTTCCTCGCCTGTCTGACAGTCGGGGCTTGTTGATCTCCACCTCGGCTTGAGTCCTTGTCGCCTGGGGATGCTTGGTGCTTGGCTCACTGTGCTGCCTCGGGGAGGGGTCGGTGCAAGGGTTAGTGCTCCACGAGAGGTCACGAGGCCGTGCTGGGGGGGCTTGGACACCTCCTTAGAGCCCTTCCACGAGACGGGTTAGCAAGGCGGCGGCTTGTTGGATCGCGACCATGCCCTCTTTAGTAATGAGGGACTATATGATTGGGAATGGGCTAAAGCTCGTCATAAGAGAGAGGGACGACTGATGGGAACGATAGGAAGGTAGGCTCAGAGGACTCGAAAGAAAGGGTGAGACGTGTTGACGGTTGGTCGATGATCTGCCGGTCGGTCACAGATTTATTAATGAGGTTATTCAGTGGACAGCTTTGTGGAACACGTTAAAGAAAGAGTTTGAGAATGAAAATAATATGCTTGGTGGTCTCTCGAGTGATGAGTCAGTCCGGCCGACCTAGAGGCCGTAGCCGAGGTAGGAAAGACAGCGTGTGAAAAGTGGTTGAGAGGTTTCCTAAAGGCATTTTTAGAATGTTTCCTAAAAGCAAAGGCGGTGGAGCGTGGGAATCATGCAAAAGAGATGGAAAGAAGATCGAAATAGATTAAGTATCCAAATGTAATAAAGAAAGGAATCCTAACTTGTATATATGGTGGTTTAGGGTTACTAAAGGGAGAAATCCCTCCTAGCTTGTATAAATAGGGGTTTAAAGCCTTGAGAAAGGCTAAGCAATTCATAATACAAATAGGACCGAAATGCTGGTCTAATTTTATTTCAAAAACACTTAGTCGATTTTTCGGTAGTGTTGGTCTGTCGTTCCACCATGCGTGGTTGATAAAACCAACATTGGCGCCGTCTGTGGGGATCGATACAAAAAGTTGTGTGGATCTAACTCACTAAGAATGTTGAACGTACGTAGCAATGGTGACCACCAGGAGTCGTCAAGGTTTAGGTCAAGGTAAAATGCAACCTCAGGTACAAGTGAATGGTACTGTGGGGCAAACTGTTTCTCAAGGGAGGGACCTACGAGAGTAGCTTTCCTGGCCTCGTGCTGGTGATATGCGAGAGCAGCTTAGTCTCCAGAATTCTCGTGCTCAAATTGAGCAAGTGCGAGTGGAGGTTCCCGTCGTTGAGGAGGTCCGAGCTAAAAAGGTGTCTCCAGCTCCACCACCCACAGCAAAAAGACCTGGAATTCTCGAAGCGCTCACCCGAATGACTGATTTGTACGAGCGAGAGTTGCTTATTCGTGAGAGTGGTGCGCCTTAGAGGACTCAACAGCAGCAATCATTGTCTGTTCGGCTGGTGGAGCAAGAAAGGTCGGCTACCTCACGTCGATCTCTAGTTCGGGCTGGATCAAAAGGCTCGCGTCAATCCACCTTAGATAGGTTGGGAAATCGGGATGCGTCGGGCGATGGAAATCTAAATGCACAGGAGGTGCCGAGGGAGGTCGCTCCTAACGAGCCTAGAAATAGGCGCGAGCGAAGATACGAAGACGTTCAAAGACTGGTCGAGGAACACTCGGTTCAAAGACTGGTCGAGGACGAAGGCCAGATGAGGTCGTCGCGTTGTCTAGGCAGGTTCAGGATCTGCAGAACCAAGTGAATGGAAGGGCGAGCAATGCTCGGTCTTTCCTAAGGGCCTGCCCATTCTCTCAGGAGATTATGGCTTATAGGACCCCCGCGAAGTTCAAGTTACCTGAGAATTTGACATATGATGGAACGGGTGATCCCAAAGAGCATTTGATCAGTTTCCAAGCTCGGATGCAAATCCATGGAGCTAAAGGTCCTTTGATGTATAAGGCCTTCCTAACTACTTTAATTGGTGCAGCACAGAGGTGGTACATGAAGTTGCCCGAGCATTCAGTGAGCAGTTTCAAGCACTTAGCTAAGTTTTTCTTAACCAATTACGCCACCAATCTGCGACCTAATGAGCCACTTAGGTTGTTCCAGGCTAGGTGGTAGAAGGAGGTTCAAGCGGTCGACGACTTTGAAGATAACACGATGTCGATCCTGTTCATGGAAAACTTGAGGTTGGGAAAGCTGTATACCAACCTCCATATTGAGTGGCAAAGCTCATATGCTCATGCCATCCAAAGAGCTAATCGACGTGCTGATGTAGAGGACACGATTAAGCAGAAAAGGATCTAGGAAGGAGGGTCGTCTCGACCCAAAAAGCCTCGTGTAGAGGAGTAGCAAACGGGAAAGTTTAAAAGAGTCGGCTAGGCCGCCAAGAGATGGTCGGAACCCTGAAAGATCGGGTGTCTCATCGTTTCGCCAGCAACCGGTCGTGGTCTAAGAAGTTCAAGCCCTTCCTTCGCTACCTAAGGTGCAACCAGTGATAAGCCCGAGACCGTGGGCCAAGGTTCCAGAATCGGCAAGTATTATCGGCTGCATCACTCGACCACTCATTCGACTGAAGAGTGCGCTTTCTTAAGGAGGGCGATGTAAGCTATCATCCAAAGGAGTGCGCCGACTCCTCCTAACTAGTTGCGTCAAGGTTTGCCATGGCAGCGCGAAAACCCGAGCTAGTTTGGGAGGGTAACCGTGACAAAGGAAAACAACCTACTTCAGGGGACGAGGAGGCCAATTGGAAGCATAAGAACATCATTAATATGATTTTTAGAAGACCTAAAGCAGGTGACTCGGCCGGATCATGGAAAGCTTGGGTTCGGCAGCTATGTGTCGGAGCCGTGTATGGACGAGGAGTCAGCGTGAAGAAGGTATGTCGTGAACCCATTACCTTTACAGATGACGATATACCCTTAGGGGCCGGTCCTCATCGAGATGCTTTGGTTATAGCTATGGACATAGTCGGCACCGTCGTGAGACGGGTGCTGGTAGACACGGGTAGTAGTGTCAATGTACTATACTTAGATACCTTCAATAAGTTGGGGCTGGATAGAGATGTTCTTAGACCGGTCATGACTCCCTTGGAGGGGTTCACGGGCGACTCAATTGAAGTGGAGGGCTCCATAAAGCTGATGGTCGAACTAGGTACCTACCCGAATGTTTAATCCATTGAGATGGAGTTTGTGGTCATCCAATTAGAATGCTCTCATAATGTGATCTTGGGGAGACCGGGGCTAGAAGATTTGGGAGCCTTGATATCGTTGCAGCACTTGTGTATGAAATTCTGGATGCCCACTAGAGTCGGGGTTGTGTAGAGTGATCAAAAAGTAGCTCATCATTGTTACTTGCAATCCTGTCGTAAGATAGGAAAGTTGGACCTTCGAGTTCATACCATCACTAAGAAGGAAGATATGGCGGAGTGTACCATGGAACGGTCTGAGCCGGCCGTTGAGCTAGAAGAGGTCGAGATTGATCCGACCCACCTTCAAAGACGAGCGAGGATCAAGAAGGACCTCTCGGAGGATGTCAAGGAATCAATTGTACAAGTGTTAAGAAAATACAGGAAAATCTTTGCATGGGGACCTAAAGATATGCTAGGGGTAGATTGATCAATAATCACGCATTGACTGACGGTGGATCCGACCTACCGACTCGTCGTTCAGAAGAAAATGCATTTCTCGACTGATCGTCGAGAGTTTGTGAAGAAGGAGATTGATGCATTGCTCGCTGCTGGGCACATTCGAGAGGTTAAGTACCCCAAATGGTTGGCCAATGTGGTATTGGTCCCAAAACCGCCTGTATGGAGGATGTGTGTTGATTACTCCGACCTAAACAAAGCTTGTCCTAAAGATCCATATCCGCTCCCAAGGATCGACCAGATGGTAGATGAGACAGCTAGATGCGCTTTACTGAGTTTCATGGATGCCTTTAGGGTTTATCATCAGATTTTTGTGCATGTGGCTAATGAAGAAAAGACTGCCTTCGTGACTCCAGACGGAATATATTGTTACCGAGTCATCCCCTTCGGTATAAAGAATTCTGGTGCGACTTATACTAGAATGGTGTCTCAATTGTTCAAAGATTTGTTGTGCAAGTCTATGGTTGCTTATGTTGATGATATGCTGGTGAAAAGTCTCAAAGTAGAAAGCCACGCGGACAACCTTGCTACTAGTTTTCGAGTCATGGAGGAGCATAATCTGAGATTGAATGCCAAGAAGTGTGCCTTTGCAGTGCAAGGGGGGAAGTTCCTAGGTTATATGGTAACTCAGCGATGGATTGAGCCAAAACCTGAAAAGGTTAGGGCCGTTATTGATATGCAGCCGCCTAAGACTGTCAAAGAATTGCAGTGTCTCACAGGTCCGTTGGCAGTACTGGGCCGATTCCTTTTCAAATCAGCTGACCGTTCCCTACCTTTCTTTGATGCTTTGAAGGCGATGGAGGGATTCGTGTGGACTACCGAATGCTAGACTGCATTTGAAGGTCTCAAAGCATATCTGCTTTCCCTTCCACTATTATCTAAGCCAGTGGAGGGTGAGGTATTATTTCTCTATTTGGCCGCCTCTCAGTAGGCCGTTAGCTCGGTGCTTGTCCAGGAAGATGATAAAGTTCAGAATCTGATATACTACGAAGCAGGGCCTTGAAGGCTGCTGAAGTTCGCTATTCACCACTTGAAAAAGTGGTATAAGCGTTGGTAATCACGGCCAAGAAGCTGGTTCCTTATTTCCAAGCTCATCCCATCCGAGTGTTGACAGATCAACCGTTAACTAGAATGCTCAGAAACCCGACCTCTTCCAGTTGATTAGTCAAGTGGGCCGTGGAGCTTACTCAGTATGGAATCGAATACCAGCTACGACTAGCAATCAAAGCTCAAGTGTTGGCTGACTTTATAGTTGAATGCACGGCTTAAGAATCAAAGGACGACTCTGTAACCATTCCCAAGACTGAGGGATGGTGGGAAATGCATGCTAATGGTGCTTCGAGCCAAAAGCACCATGGAGGGGGGGGGGGAGTAATGCTAACTACCCTAGAAGGCTTCCGACTATACTATGCTTTGGAGTACCAGTTCAAAAGTTCTAATAATGAGGCTGGTATGAGGCTGTCATTGGTGGGTTACGGGTGGCTAAAGCCCTGGGAGTAGAGAAACTTCACGTTCGAACCGATTCACGTCTGGTGGTCGGGCAGGTGAAAGGATCTTACGAGACTAAAGGAGAAAGAATAAAGCGGTACAAGGAAATGACTGAGGGACTCCTCAAGGAGTTCTAAGCTTATGAGATCGACCATGTTCCTAGAGCTGAAAACTCGGAGGCAAATGTTCTGTCTAAGATAAAGTTAGGTGGAATACCATATTACTTAGTGAGCATTTGCCAGAAGGAAATGATGGAGCGACCAAGTATAGAAGCTCGAGACGAGAGTGCCGAGAAAGTGAATGTGACCAATCGGCAAGACCGGAACCAAGGGGAAAGTGATGAAGAGGAGGAAATTACTCCATAGGCCTAGTTTTTGGCCAACCTTATCATGTACAAGGAGAAGGCTGAGCTTCCTAATGACCCGACAGAAGCAGCTAGAATCAAGAGAATGACACCGTCTTATGTTATGCAGAACTGAAGGTTGTACAAGAGGTCTTTCGGGGGACCTTCCTGTTATGTTTGTTCCTGGTCGATGCCGAAAAAGTGATGGAAGAAGCGCACTCAGGAATTTGCTCAGCACATCAAGGTGCTCATACCTTGGCACGAAAGTTAGTGTTGCAAGGATACTATTAGCCGACCATGGTTAGAGATTGCATTCGGAAGGTGGCAAAGTGTCCTGTTTGTTAGGCTTTCGCCCGGAAAGAAACAAGACCAGCTTCCTTCATACGCCGGTCACCACTGCCATTCCCTTTGCAAGGTGGGGGGTAGATATGTTGGGTCTACTGCCAGTCGCGCCAGAGTGACACAAGTTTTGCATAATCGTCATGGACTATTTCAGCAAGTGGGTGGAAGCCGAGCCATTAGTCACCATAATCGAGTTTCAGTGTAGAAAGTTCCTTTGGAAGAATGTGATTTGTCGGTTTGGTATACCCAGGCACCTTATAAGTGACAACGGTCGGTAGTTCAATTGCCGACCCTTTGCCGAGTTTTGTGAGCAATTCGGAATCCGACACGCCAAGGTGTCCGTGGCCTACCCTCAAGTGAATGGCCAGGTGGAAAATGTCAATCGGACCATCGTGGATGGGATACGAAAGAAATTAAGTGGCCTTGGAGGAAGTTGGGTGAGCGAGTTAGAGCAAGTATTGTGGGCCTACCGTACAAGCCCGCGAAGGGCCACCGGTGAAACACCCTTCTCCTTAACATATGGGTTTGAGGCTAAAGTATCGATCGAAGTGCTCGAACCTAGTAGCCGAGTTATGCATTACACTGATGAGGTGAATGAGGAAAGTTTGCTGATAGAGAAAAACTTCCTGAAGGAGAGAAGAGACATAGCTCGGCGTAGGATAACCGAGTATCAGAGGTCGGTGAAGAGATACCGAGACAAGCGTGCCAAGCCCCGTTTGTAACACCCTCAAATTTCCACTATAAATTTTATTATAAATAAGCTTATCTTAAATCAAAGTTTTCTTACTTAAGACAATAAGGTTCACAAATAAAATTCAACAAGATATCCAATAAGTGCAAAGGTCCGAGCTATTAGGCTTGCATAAAGTTTGAGCGAGGAAGTTTAAGTCAAGGCTTAGGCGAGAAAGTCTAAGTTTTCCGATCGAGGTATGGCGGCTCAGCTTGAGCTAGGAGACATGGGTGATTTTGTGAGTTATAAGTTGTGAGCTGTGGTTTATGATGAAGTTCGAAGTTGAGAATGACTGAAGTAAATAAAGCCGGGTGAGGTTATCTCAGCAGGCCGATCGTTTATACTTAGCAGAAATAAAAATTTCGTAAAGTAAAGAGTCGAGGCAGGAAGGCATAAAACACGATTGTTCATTTAAAAAAAGCGCCCTATCTTCTATTATAGGGTGAGCAAAAAGATAAAAAAAAGGGGCGACCGTAATAGCTAAGCCTCGGACTGAGGGACTTTGACCGCATCACCTTCCGTTGGTTTAGTAGGTGGGTCGCGATCAAAACTCCCAAGGCGTTGGCGATTCAGTTGAAGTGCAGCTGATGAGTCTTCTTCCTCTATAGCGACCGTATCCCCTTAGCCGTCCTCAGCAAGAGTCGGAACCGAGGCACGGTCCATCGCAGCCACGGAATCCAGGTTGGCTGACAAGTTCAGATATGCATTGTCCATCAGAATCTCGTCGCTAGCTGTATCCATCGAGGCATTCACATTTGCATCATCGGCCCCCTGGTCATCTTCGGGGGAGACTAGGTTGGGCAACCTATCAGAGTCGGTCATCACGGTGGGAAGGCCCCGGCGAGTTGGCGAGAAGATCGCGTCTTTGGCCTTGAGCAAACCGTAGATCTCCTTTTGGGTATCTTGATACCCGGAGCCATAGTCCATCTCCCCAAGGTCGAGTAAGAATTGCTTCACTACGAGGCCGGCTAGCCACTTGTCGACCACATCTCGTGCGTGCAGGTTAGCATGGGCCATGGCTTCCTCGTGGAACGCCTCCGACTCTTTGAACTCCTTCAGCGCTTCCTCCCGAGCCGACTTCAGATCCCCCGCCAGCTTTTTGGCCTTCTTCTGCTCTTCAAATAGGCTGGCATTTAGGTTGACCATCACGGCCTTCAAGACCTTAACCTCCTTAGAGTGGGTGGCCTTTGTAGCTTTGAGGAGCTCAGAATCCTTCGTGAGGGCCTTGATGGGGTCGTGGAGCCTGGCATGTGCCAACTGTGCTTGAAAAACTAACAAGTATAAAAACTCGAACATAAAGGATGAAAATGCAAAAGAGAGAGAAGGATTACCTAGAAGCTGTGATAAGCAGCCGACTGAAAGAGGTGGATCGGACTGGTCTTCTCCAAAGACTGCAAGTCTTGGGCGGTGATCACTTGCTCCAACCAGCGGAAGACATGGGCCTTCGCCGGTATGACCCCCTCATCAGGGTTAGCGTCTGGAACGCGCTTTGCCTTCTTAGAGGCAGTAGGAGTAGTCGAGTTCGAGCCTCGCTTGGAGCTGGATGTTTGATGGTGCGGTTGTTGAGCAGAAGCAAGGGCGACAGCCGTAGGACTCGCCCCGATGGTCACGCCGACCGAAGGAAGGCGCGCAACAAGGGTCAGATCTAGAGAAGCCGGGTCAACAGCTTTTCCTTTGCCCTTCCCAGCGGTAAAAGCTGGCCTTGTAGCGAGCTTGGAGAGCGGCGTGACGTTCGTCCATGTGGGTGGTGGAGGCTTCGAAGTCTGAAGTAGAAGAGATCTCAACTACGTCTTCCAGTTCCTCGTCTTCGTCTACGGACTCAGCCTCGTCTTCAGAGTCGGCGTGAGGTTGGATGATTTTCCGGGAGATAAGCACGTCGGTGTCACTATTGGCTAAGGGAAAAATAAAAAAGTTAGAAAAGGAAGCAGTAAAGAAGAGAGGAGTATAGGAGAGAAGCGGGAAAAGAAACCTGCGGTAGCCGCCCCTTCAGGCAGTAAGCCAGCCCGACCAAGAGCCCTTAGGCTGAACCACCTCTCGACACGAATCAGTTGGCCTTTCATCGCCACCACGACGGTCTGTAAGGTCGGGTCGTCTAGACAAGGTCTCTTATCCAAATGATAGAAGGACGGGTGCTAGCAAAGAGGAAAGGAAAATGCATCTTGAGGCTTGGAAGGTTTGACGAAAAAGAAGCTCGTCTTCCACTTTTTGTTGGAGTCCTTCAGACTGGCTATGACTCGGCAACCCCTCCTCTGGGAAACTTGGACGAATCCCGTAGGAGGCTTGCCGACCTTGGTGACTTGGAAGAGTTGATTAAAAAGAAACATGGTGGGGGAAAGACTGAGTTTGTGGGAGGCAGTCAAGAAGCATGTAAGAAGGCGATGGAAGTTGGGGACGAGCTGTCCGGGCAATATGCGGAAGTAATGAAAGGATGTGGTTAAGAAGGGTTGGAGGAGAACTCGGAACCCGTAAAGGACTGACTTACAATGGATGCCTATGTAACCCCTGGAAGGAGGATCATGGATGTCTCGATCGTTGGCTACCAAAACAACGGCCTTGAGCCCCAGTAGGTCCCTCATGTGATCGAGCATCTCAGCGCTAGTGGTTGAGGTGTACCCAATTGGAAAGTTTAAAGCCTCATTGCTGCTAGAGGGGCGATCAAGGTTCGCCCATGGAGATATTCCGGCCTCAGCTATGGCCGGATGAAAAGGTACTTCCTCTGGAGCATTGGCTGGAAGTTTAGCTGGGGCTTCACTTGAAGCAGCCAGCCAGGAGGTAGAGGCGGAAAGCGAAAGAGTTAGAGTGGGCGAGAGGATGGGATGATGATGGGAGCCGAGTTATCAATACTTTTCCGAGTCGTGCTTCGCGTAACTCGGTAAAGTAAAGGACTGGGGAGTAAAAATTCTCTAAAGGTGGAAAAGCAAAACATTTCCCCAAGCCTTGCTTCGCGTGGCTAGGGAAAATGAGGGACTAAATGATGGGGAATGGGCTGAAGCTCGGCATAAGAGAGAGAGACGACCGAAGGGAACGATAGGAAGGTAGGCTTGGAGGACTTGAAAGAAAGGGTGACGACGTGTTGACGGTCGGCCGATGATCGATCGATCGGTCGGTCACGAATTTGTTAATGAGGTTATTCAGTGGACAACTTTGTGGAACACGTTCAAGGAAGAGTTTGAGAATGAAAAGAATATGCTTGGTGGTCTCTCGAGTGATGCATCGATCCGGCCAACCTAGAGGCCGTAGCCGAGGTAGGAAAGGTAGTGTGTGAAAGGCGGTTGAGAGGTTTTCTAAAGGCATTTTTAGAAGGTTACCTAAAAGCAAAGGCGGTGGAGCGCGGGAATCATGCGGAAGAGATGGAAAGAAGATCGAAATAGACTAATGAAGTATCCAAATGTAATAAGGAAATGAATCCCAACTTGTATATATGGTAGTTTAGGGTTACCAAAGGAAGAAATTCCTCCTAGCTTGTATAAATAGGGGTTTAAAGCCTTGAGAAAGGCTAAGCAATTCATAATACAAAAAGGGCCAAAACGCTACTCTAATTTTATTCCAAAAACACTTAGTCGATTTTCCGGTAGTGTTGGCCTGCCGTTCCACCATCCGTGGTTGATAAAACGGACAGGTACCTTTTGGTGGGACAGGAGATTTAAGGTTGCTCATACCCAATGCCAAGAATCGAACCCTTGACCTTTAGTTAAGGATGGATGAGTCTCTTGTCACTCAACTACACCTCATATTAAATTATAGTTATTGTTATTCGAGTGAAACACATATAATAGGCTTGAACCCACAACCTCCCACATGAGGGAGCAACTTGGTACCACTAAATCACAAGATCCTTGGCAATTTCATTAGTTAGTTAAGAAACCAGAATGATATCCTGTAAAAAGAGGAAGTAAAACTGCCACCTTATAAAAATTAGAAGATCAATAATATTTAGGAAAAATTGTTGTTTTCGTTCCTAAATTATACGATAATTGTAGAATTCATCCATAATTGTTGGTCATGCTCACTTTTCGTCCTTAAATTATTATTGGTATTGCGTTTTTCGTCCATTTACTAACAAAATATTATTAACGAAATTTGCAACTTTAGTATAACTTAGAGACGAAAAGTTAATAAAACTACGAAAAGTGTAATGCCAATGATAACTTAGGGGCGAAAAATGAGCACGACCAACACTTAAAACGAATTCTACAATTATCTTATAACTTAGGGATGAAAAGTACAATTTTTTCTAATATTTATATATTCATAATTAATAATTGAGAAATTAAAATCATATTTTGTGTAAATACACAATAAAAAAAAAGTCATTTTCCTATAAAAATATACTCCGTAGTATTGTACTATTGTATAACAAAAATATTATATAAATATAAAAATATAAAAATTTGGTATATAGTGTTCCGGAAACGTGGGAAATCGAGAAGAGAGAGAAAGCGAGAAGGGGTCTCCTTCCTCTCACACGTCAGTGTGGTCAGAGGCGAAACCGTACTTTTACCGCCTCTCTCTCATTCCCCGCGGAAACACATCGGAAACTCAGAAAAGCTACAATCTTCAAAAATCCCAACCCGAATCTGCAATTCCCCTTCTTCAATCCGGTATTCATCTTCTTCCTTCATATTATGTGCGCATCCTTCTTTATTCAGTAATATATATGTTCTTGAAAACTCCTACTGGCGGGAAAGCTCTCCTTTTACTGTAATAAATTGTCGAATTCTCGGATTTAGTTTCGATTCACAATTCTATGCATTTATCGTGTTGTTTAAGAGAGCTCGGATTCATGTATGGGCATGTACATGCATGAATGGGCACTCGAATTTTGATTGTTTGGTTGTCTGCGAGTTTTTAGCAGTACTAGATTTTCTAGGGTTTCTGTGATTTAATCTTGATTTTTTTTGGATTCTGTAGGCACAGGAATTGAAATATAAGGAATGCCATTGTATAAAAGAAAGCCATTTCCTTTGGCGGAAAAGCCCACTGATTTAAAGCCGAATGAGCTGGTCTTCCGAGTTAGATTCACCAATGAGATCTTTAGGGATTATGGGTAAACCATGAAAATTCCTAACTTATTAAGAACTAATACTGGAATTTTTTCTTTGAGTTTGATGTTGAAAACTTAATAGTTTTTAGCTAATATTAAACAATAAATAAAATGCAGTGATTATGTAAAGCAGATAAATCTTTATCGACAAAGGATCTGGATGTGCAAATTGACTGGGAAAAGCAACCTGACATATGAGGAGGCATTGGTTTCAGAGAAGGCTGCTGGCAAAGAGGCCCAACGGTTCCCAAAAGAACTGATGGCTCCCGTTCTTCGTGATGTTCAATTCAGTAATTTTCTGAACTACATAGACTTCAATTGATTTTGCTTCGTTTTCTCGGTGATGCTCCATGAAGGTGCTATATTACCAATCTTGTTATTCAATGGCTGTTACTTATTAGAAATATAGAATGTGAAATGATTTTGGCTAGAGAGTGCAGAAACCAAACCTGGGGTTGTGTATCTGCGTTATGTGTGCTGCAATGATAAAACTGTTGTTCTATACTTCTTATGTGTTTACACGCATCCCTAAATTTGTTAATCAAGGCACAAGATATCTGGCAGCTTCTTTTCTTCTTATTATAACAGTGGCTCAACTATTAGGTAAGTTGAATGCTTTGTGTTAATGGATCCTCAATGGGGTTTATTTTACCTCAGAAGTTGGAACAAGGTGAAGAGTTCTTTTACCTTTCTTGTTCAACTTGTTACACTGTTTCCATTCCAACGTCTTACGTTAACAAGATATTGTGAGCATGCACATTTGTTGTATGGCACTGTCACTCCTGTATTTCACCTACCATTCCCTGAGAAATAAAGATGGCATGGAGTTTGGTGCTCTTTATTATTGGCTGAGTTTGTAATATTTTAACTGTTATATATATATGTGTGTGTGTGTGTGTGTGTGTGTGTGTGTGAAAGATTTAAGGTGAAACATTCTGTGCTAATGGGGGGCCTGCATGCATATTGTAGGTTTTCTCCTATTACTTCAACATCAACTCTTCTAATGATTTTGCAATCCGTTCTATTCTTCAGGCATGCTTAGTTTAAAAGATCTTGCCAATACAATTGCTATAAAGCTCCAAGGTTGCTTGTCAGAGGGTAGTGAACTGTATGGGACGATGAACAGTTGCGTTTATCCTTGCAAGATTGTAAGAGTTTTAGAGAATGAGAAACCTCTATATGAGGTTGCATGGCAGGACAAATATGATAAAGTACGTGAAAATACACTATTAAAGGAAGAAGATCTTATAGTGAAGAAGCTGCCTTGTAGTAAAGGTGCTCTGAAGCTTTTCATCAGGGAGTCTACATATCATAGCATTCCCTGGGTTTTACATGACAAGTTGGCAAAGGACCATGGTATTCCTACTCATCCTCCTGAAGAGCTAAAAGGAAGATTCTCTCTGCAGGATGGACTGGTTGTCACAAATAGGAAGCGAAAGAAAAGTGGAGATAGAAAAAATGATGCGGTAACTATATGTATCTTTTCAACTCTTTGTTTATGTTTCTTCTGCTGTTGCTGTAGCCAACTTGATGTCATCTTGTTTCAGGAAGTAGATAAGGATGAGTTCTTAGACCCCAAACGGAAGAACACAGGGAGAGAACAACACAAGGGCTTCACAAATGAAGAGATTTTTGGTAATTGCAACATCTAAGCTGCTGTTTTGCATGGAGTTTGGAAGATTATCTTCATCAGTTTTTAATGCTTTATAGTTTATTTTTGCATTTTCTGAACTGATTTCTACTTGTTAGGTGTATATCATATATAGTTTTATACATATCATAGCCATTATCTGATTTTATGTTTCTACCCAAATGCTGTTTGCAGAAAATGGCACTTCAGAGACACTGCCCATTAAATATCCCATTGATGATCTACTGGTGCAACCTTCAGACAGTGATATACAATTGACTGAACGATCTCCTCTGCGTTGGGATTTCAATGTCCCAATGCATTGTGTGGGGGATCTTTTGATGGTTTGGGACTTTTGTATTTCATTTGGCAGGCTATTACAGTTGTCACCGTTTTCACTTGAAGATTTTGAAAATGCTGTCTGTCACAAGGAAAGCAATGTTGTTCTCATTGTGGAATCTCATGCAGCTC
This sequence comes from Ipomoea triloba, assembly GCF_003576645.1. Taxonomy (NCBI): domain Eukaryota; kingdom Viridiplantae; phylum Streptophyta; class Magnoliopsida; order Solanales; family Convolvulaceae; genus Ipomoea; species Ipomoea triloba. The sequence goes on along the minus strand of NC_044918.1, from coordinate 26,419,845 downwards.
TTCTGCGCTTGCTAATTAAAGACAATGGGGAGTATTTCACTGCTATACAAAAGAAAAAACGGAAGTCAAAGGTTAAGTGTTGGCTGTTATTAAGCTCTGTTCTGAACTGAAATTCTTTGCTTTTACAGTGGTTATGTAGTGTGGATTAGAAGGCCATTAGTGAATCAATTTACTGCTTTCATATCTGATTAGTGAGCTTGATCCATGCTTGGGTCTCATAATCTAGCTTGAGTATGAGTTCAGCTCAAGATCCATTTCCTGAGCTAGATAGTGTGAAAAGTGATTACTTCGTTGCTTAAGTGATGGAGTGAGCACAACTGACCCCTGGTTGCCTCGCTTCAATGTAGAAAACAGAAGCGAGGAGAAGCCGTTGCTTTTCTAGTTTTCTGTGAAGTGACTAAAGCACAAGCGCGATGTAAGTGCGCCTCTGTCCAAAAGTGCAGTCAGCGCAGTCAATACTCAATAGGGGTAAAGTTAGGGTTTAGATAGAAAATACCTTGTCCAAACGCAGACCCATAGCTGGTTGATTCCAATGTGATTTCTGTGAGAGTATTTCCGACCCTGAATTCCAGTTTGTTTTCTGCCACTGGGTTTACATGTTTGTGTATATATGTTGGAGATGAAGAATCAGACTCCATCTCATATTCTTTCTTAGAGATTGAGTGAATGATTCACTGTGAAACTGTGTTTTGTGTCCCTGGGTAGATGCATTTGGGAAGTGGGCAGTGGGCAGTGGGTTCTTGGCAGGGCACTGCTTAGTGTTGTTTTGTTTTTGTTTTTCTGCTTGTTTTTGTTTTTTTTTTTTTTTTTTTGTTTTGTTTTGTTTTGTGTTTTTTTTTTTGAACTTAAAATTAGGATTAAATTTGTATTATAAATTAGGCAGTAAATTTATTACGTATTCTTTTATATTAATATATTATTTAGATAATTTACTTTAAGTAATATATGCATAATTTATTAAGTAATACATTGCACTTTTGGTTCATCAATTGTTGGCCATTATGCAATTCAGTCCCTCATTTTCAATTTCAATCAATTTGATCCCTCAATTGTGTATTGTGTTGTGAATCTAGCTCATCGAGTTGTATATAGTCAATTGAGTTAATACTCGATTTGATCCCTCGACTATTAGGATTTCACCACTTTGGTCCTTGACATCTAAACTTGCTCAATTTCATCCCCAACTATGCAATTGCTAACCAAAATGGTCCTAATCAAGACTATTTTGGTTTGAACAAAGGACTATTTTAGGTAAAAATTGCATAGTTGGGGATGAAATTGAGCAAGTTCGGAAGTTGAGGGCCAAAGTGGTAAAATCTTAATAGTTGAGGGACCAAATCGGGTATTAACTCTAGTCAATTTAGTCCCTCAATATTTTGAAATGGAAGCTGATAAACCTTAATTATATCAGCTTTCATTTCAAAAAATTGAGGAATTAGATTGATTATATTTACAATTTGAGAGACTAGATTTACAACACAATGAACAATTGAGGAATCACATTTACTGAGATTGAACGTGGTTTGACATTGTATTTGGGTTGGCTTGATGTCACCCTTATCGTGGTTTGACATTGTATTTGACTTTCTCTTTCTTCCTTTTTCTTCCTGTAACTTGAAAACGAAGATGGTTGTATGCTTTTCTTTAGTTCAACTCCTCATGTAACGAGAATGTGTTTTACCTGACTTTCCAGATTACGTTGATCACATGGACTGAGTATTTATGTGATTTCTTGGAAATGACGGGCATTGCTGAGTTGTCTGCACATATCTCTACAATTAAACGTGGCCATTATGGCCTTCTAGATGTTCATGTTAAATTAGCCATCCTGCGGGAACTAGTTGCTCAAGCTCTTGAGTCAGATCTTTTCAAGGAAAAGTTGGATGAGGATATGGACAAGAGGCAGGCACTGGCAGCAGCAAGGAGGGATGAAGCTCTGGAAGAAGGCAGAAAGAGGAGAGAAGAAAAGGAACGTTTAAAGATTCAGTCTACTGGAAAAGACGCAATGAACGGGCATGGCAACTCAGTAGATCCTTTGAATGTTAAAAAGAATGTAGATGCTCCAAAGAAAGGGTCGGATGACAGGTTTTACATTTATTATTCACAATTATTAAATTGTTTTCCAATTTGGTTGTAGTATGATATTGGTCCCTTTGCTTTTATTTTTAATTTTTTCTTATCTCTCTCCCTCTAGTGAAAGTGAGCTAGAAGATGTCACTTTTAAGAATGCTAAGAAGCAAAAGATAAATGAGAAAGATGCTGCTGAATACATGGACGATTCACCAAAGAAGTCTGCTAACAAGGATGAAATGGAGGAATCACCAGAAAAGTGCAAGGACCACCAGAGGGCAGCTCATAAAATGCGGAAGAATGAAATAAAGGAAACAATTGAAAATAGGAGCAAGGAACAAAGGGTGAGCTCTCTGTGACTCTATCTCCTACATGTGCACACATATACATGCAAAACTCCTGCATATATAAATTATTTATATGCAGATATTGCTGTAACTTTGTGGTCATTAATTTGTCATTTTGACATGAAATGGTATCATGTCTAAACTTGGTATTTGTGATCCATTTTCCAATTCAGAAAGAATATCTTGACCGGGAAATAGAGAAGACAATTATACGCACCAATCCATTGGGGAAAGACAGAGACTATAATACATATTGGTTTTTCAGACGTGATGCAAGAATATTTGTTGAGAGTTCTGACTCCATGCGGTGGGGCTATTATTATACCAAAGATGAGGTATCAATGTTGTTGCATGCTCTGTTTTTTTATTTTCCATATGTTTTTCCTAATCCTCAAAGTTTCTCTCTGGTAACAGCTTGATGCTCTGCTGGGCTCACTTAATGTGAAGGGTGTTAGGGAGAGAGCTCTTAAGAAGCAGTTGGAAAATTTTTATGGAAAAATTAGGTAATTATATCTAATAGTGTCATTTAAGCCTCTTACTTCATTTGCTTTGCTCCACTGCAGAAATTTGTGAGGAAATTGATATATCCTCATTGTCTTGGCTTTTCTGGAAGTTCTTTTGTGGAGTCTGTTATTTTCTTTATTTAGCTCTGGTGTTTTTAAACCCTATAATTACGCTCATAATTCATTAATAAGTGGTTGATTGGATGCTTGCAGCTTGGAAATTCAAAAGAGATCAAAGGAGGCAGCTCTGCGAGTTGCAATGGAAGAAGCTGTTCTCCGGAGGTCTACTCGTGTGCGTGCCCCACCAAGAGACAATCCCGCTCTTGCTTTCTTAAAGTACATAAACAAGTGGAAAGAAGAATGAAGATGACCAACTCTCTTTATTTCACAAAGGCCTTAGTCTGCATTTGATGATACATCTGAAACTAACCTCACATTGAATTGGAAGCAGATAGTTTCTGCCGCATTAATTAAAAACTGACCATTCTTTCTTTCATGGTGGAAGCTCTTCCTCATTTTGATTTTTTTACATTTTCCAACTGTGGTCATCATAGGAATGAAGTTTTGCTCCTTTCAATCCTATGATCACGGCCTTTGTGTAACAGGAACAACACAATTTTGTACAGTAGATGATGCTTATTGGCTAGTTATTTTGTTTTATTCTTCTTGGCTGTAGAACCATTTTCTTTTTTCATTTGACTCAAGTAGATAAAAGGCAAAAAGAGATCACTTTAAACCAAGTTAAAGCATTGAGATGTTAATGAGGTGGGATAAACTGCAATAAAAGTCAATCTTGATGAAAGTGTTAAAGGGCAACCAAGGTTGGCTGTAGTGGGACTATGTGGTTTTATGTATAGAGTGAGAATTGCATCAAGTTTGATAGCAAAAATTTTTGTCATTTACCATAGATTGCTTTTGTGTTAGGATAAAGGTTTTTGAATAGTGCAATTGCTTTTGTGTTAGGATAGAGGTTTTAGAAGAGGGGAGTTTGCGAGTGATTCATTGATGACTATTTAAAAGATCAAGTTAGGCGAAAATACTAGGGCCTCTCATTTGTTAAGAGGCTATAAGAGCTCTATATGTTGAGATCGGGGTGAATGTGCATATTGGATACTCACCCTCACCCACAATGTTCACATATTTTTTTGGGTTGCACATCGTTGAACTCCCGAATGGGGTTTAACCCTTTATTATTTGTAAATATTTTTAAGCTGTATTGACTTTGGTTCATATAATGTTCATGGTTGCAGTAGGCGCTAGGCGCTAGGCGCTAGTCGGACGGTAGACTAGCGCCTAAGCGGTCTAGGCAGCGACCTATAAAAATAAAAAATTAATTCATGTGTGTGGGTATATGTCATATATTATATTACTAGTTTTACACGCGCATCGTGCGAATGGGTTAATGCCCAATGTTTATATTTAAATAAATATTTGAAAGTATATCAATGCAAGATTATATAGGAGAAGTTTATACATAGGTAATTGAATGTCGAATTTTTTTTATTTAAATATGTAATTCAAAGTATATGAATCCAAGATAATATAGGAAATTCATTATAATTGTTACTAAAGTAAATGTTTGCAACCTTGTAAAATCGATAGTCTAAATATTTGGTCTAAAAATGATAGTCTAAATAAATACTACTTTTAGTTTGAATTTTTCTAAGTGTTTTAATTCTCTTTTGAGTAATATTGTCATTGTCTTCATCTTTACTATTTGTTCTTTTTCTTTTTGTTGGTAGTGTGTTATTTGCAATTCGGTTATTGTTGGTAGCATAGATGACAATGTCATGCAATGAAATTATGATATAGGAGCTATGGACTTTCCTTTAGGTGTTTCTGCTTAGGATTCATTTGGTTCAACCATTATTGTTGAATAAGTTATTGTGGATAAAGAAATCCCTAGTTAAAGAAAAAAGATTAAATAAATTAATAAAAATTTGAAAATTTAAAATATGATGTATTCCAAAGATATTAAAAGGTAGTTTCTCGCTTCAATTTGTGGGGTAATGGGTTATTTGAGTACTTTCATTGTTAGCAAATCCCCCAAGTAGTTAATATGATTGGTTTCAAACTATTCTTTTTTATTTTTTTCATGGTATTAATAAAATACTTGGTAACTAAATATATAACATTATTTTGTATTATAACTTTGATATTTAATTACAAGATAGTGTAAAAAGAACATAATGGACAATGTAATGAATATCAATTGATGAATTTGAATGTACAGAATCTTTGCATTAGAGAAAATAAAGACAATATAACTAATAATGAATTATTTTTCTTATTTAATTTATTGATAATGAATATTTTTTTTAAATAAAGGCATTGTAGACACATAATTCTAAATTAAATAAATACATATGTATCATTTTTTGTTGTAGCTACTAATTTATTTAATTTAATAAGAGTAAAATAGAGTGAGGAACTTTATTATGTCAAATTTGATTGAGATGAGGTTTGAACCTAAGACCTTTCTTATATAAATTAATGGGTAAGTTAAAAGTTAATGGAATATTAACGGAAAAAGAATATTTAACAGAAAACTTAACGGATAATCATATAATTAAGGATAAATTAGGAAATCTCAAGGAAAAATATAGATTTAAACAATATGAACCATCCATTTGATTACATAATTTGACCGCCATGTTTTCTACCCATTTTAGGCCTAACTCTCTTTGGCTCTTATTAGTATAGTAGATATATATATATATCTCTTACTTCTCTTACTTATATAAATAAATAAATTTAAATATATATAAATATAACAATAAAATTAACAAGGCCGACTCGCTCGAGTTAACTCGGCTAACTCTACCGAGTTGGGTGAGTTAACTCGGCAAAATTCGACCCAGTCGGCCGAGTTAGGCACTAGGCGGCCACCTAGGCGGACGCCTAGGGAGCAATTTGCCTCGGTCTAGGAGCGCCTAGCCCGCCTAGGCGGGGATTTTTGCAAGAGTGATAATATTACGTAGCATTTTATATTTAGTAAATATGATATATTAATTATTCTATTATTTAAAGACTACATTTTTTTTGAATACTACTAACTCCATTACAATGCAGTATTTTAAAGATTACATTAAAATGCTTTTTTTTTTTTAAAAACGTCAACTTGAGACTTCTTAGGCAAATTGATGGTTATATATATTCCAAATACTCCCTCAGTCCCATTTTACCTATCCTACTTACTATTCATTGGTCAAATCAACTCTTTCTTCTTTGTTTATTTTCTTTAGTATTTTTTATTTATTTTTAAATTTAATTTTTTGTGTTTAATAGTATTTTTAGTGTAGTTTCTAAATAAATAAATTTTATATATTAATACTAAATTTAATATTATGAAAAATTGAATTAAAAATAGCTTGAACTCGTTAACCGAACTAAACACATAAAATGAGACGGAGGAAGTAGTAGTTTGGGAAATCATGTTGGTCTAGTTCACGAGTTTTTGGGGTAGACAAGAGTCATTATCAACAATCCAGTTGTAAGACTAGGAGAAAGAAAATGTAAAAGAGCTAGCAAAGAGAAAAGGGAAAAAAGAGCTGGAAGGTTCATTCATTATCCTAATCCCCTACACACACACACACATACACTCACTCTCTCTCACACACACAAACATATATATATATATAGTGAAGGGTTCAAGTGCGGGTATAGCTTCTATGCGGTTGACTCAAAAAGACGCACCTTAAGAATACAAACCACGCATCTAAAGTTTTAAAATGACATACCTTAAGTTTCAACAACTGACGCACCTTAAGCATACAAATCACGCACCTTATGAAAGAAAACCACGCACGTAAAGGTTTAGGCCCAAGCACCTTAAGTACACAAATTGTGCACCTTAAGCACACAAACAAAACACCTTAAGAACGCAAACCACGCGCACCTAAAGCTTTAGTCTGACGCATCTTAAGTACACAAACCACGCACCTTTAGCACTTAAACAAAGCACCTTAAGAACACAAACCACGCACCTAAGATTTTAAAATGACGCACCTTAAGTTTCATGCACCTTAAAAACGAAAACCATGCACCTAAAACAACCGCACAACCGCACTTGATATATACTTGATATATATATATATATATATATATATATATACTTGATATATATATATATATATATATATATATATATATATATATATATATATATATATATATATATATATATATATATATATCAAATCAACTCTTTCTTTCTTTGTTTATTTTCTTTAGTATTTTTTATTTATTTTTAATTTATTTTTTGTGTTTAATAGTATTTTTAGTGTAGTTTCTAAATAAATAAAATTTTATATATTAATACTAAATTTAAATATTATGAAAAATTGAATTAAAATAGCTTGAACTCGTTAACCGAACTAAAACACATAAAATGAGACGGAGGAAGTAGTAGTTTGGGAAATCATGTTGGTCTAGTTCACGAGTTTTTGGGGTAGACAAGAGTCATTATCAACAATCCAGTTGTAAGACTAGGAGAAAGAAAATGTAAAGAGCTAGCAAAGAGAAAAGGGAAAAAAGAGCTGGAAGGTTCATTCATTATCCTAATCCCCTACACACACACACACATACACTCACTCTCTCTCACACCACAAACATATATATATATATAGTGAAGGGTTCAAGTGCGGGTATAGCTTCTATGCGGTTGACTCAAAAAAGACGCACCTTAAGAATACAAACCACGCATCTAAAGTTTTAAAATGACCATACCTTAAGTTTCAACAACTGACGCACCTTAAGCATACAAATCACGCACCTTATGAAAGAAAACCACGCACGTAAAGGTTTAGGCCCAAGCACCTTAAGTACACAAATTGTGCACCTTAAGCACACAAACAAAACACCTTAAGAACGCAAACCACGCGCACCTAAAGCTTTAGTCTGACGCATCTTAAGTACACAAACCACGCACCTTTAGCACTTAAACAAAGCACCTTAAGAACACAAACCACGCACCTAAGATTTTAAAATGACGCACCTTAAGTTTCATGCACCTTAAAAACGAAAACCATGCACCTAAAACAACCGCACACCGCCTTGATATATACTTGATATATATATATATATATATATATATATATATATATATATATATATATATATATATATATATATATATATAGGGGGTGCTCCCATGCAAACCATATATAGATCTTGTGAAAAATGGGTTAAATCTAGGCAATTTATATCGGGGACCAGGGTGTACAATGCATTGTGCACCCCGTACCAAAACGACGTCGTTTTGGTACTTTTAATTAATAATTTTTTTTTTGGAAATCACGTTTCCCGTTTCGACCGATCTGTGTATTTGCGTTAATATTTTGTGCATTCTTTAAAGAAATTCTGTGTATTGTAGACTACGATTCTGTGTATTTATCTTAGGAGTACTTAAACATAGGTTGTGATGTGTTTTGTGTATTCGAATGTTAGGAGGAAGATTTCTGTGTAGTTGTATCAATATTCTGTGTATTCCCTCAAGTCATTCTGTGTATTCTAGACAAGGATTCTGTGTATTCATGTTAGTGGTACTTAAATACAAGGGTGATGTGTTTGTGTATTTGGTGTACTCATATTCTGTGTATTCTTTGAATGCATTCTAGGTATTGTAGACTACGATTCTGTGTATTCATGTTAGGGGTACTTAAACATAGGTTATGACGTGTTTTGTGTATTCGAATGTTATGAGGATGATTTATGTGTAGTTATGTCAATATTCTGTGTATTCACTCAAATCATTATGTGTATTCTAGACAAGGATTATGTGTATTCTAGACAATGAATTCCATGAAGTCATTCGCGTCCACGTCCACTAATATCGAAACGACGTCGTTTCAGACCAGGGTCCATAGTGCACTGTAGACCCTGGACCACGATATAACGATTGTTAAATCTAAGCCTTAGATCATGGTTGATCTAACGAACAGTATCAACTGCGCCAATTTAACTAGAATGGGTAATTAGGAATTTTTTTGTCTTTTTGTTCTAACCACCTTCGACAATATCTGCTGCGCACCTCGATCTCTTTCCTAAATCTCCATGGATTCCTAATCTCTATTGTTTCCTAGTCTTCATTAATTTCTAACCGCCATTGTTGCTTATAAAGTATACTCTTTTCATCTTTGTCGATACACAAATATTAGGCAAAACACCGTCAATTGTCCTGCGATGGAAGAATTCAATCAAGGTATTTTTTCTTCATTCAATTTCTATCGTTGTTTGACTTGTTTCAAACAAGTTTCTGAATACATAACATTAGGATTACGATTAACATGCACCTTAAACATTAAATATACGCACCTTAAGGTTTAAATATAAGATCTAAAGGATTTACAACTTAAGTTCTATCACTATTACATCGGCGCACCTTAAGTGTTACATCAATGCACCTTAAGGAGTTGCTTTACGCACCTAAAGGTTTAAGTATACGCACTGAGGGCTTAGCATTGTAGTTATTACACTGACGCACCTTAAGGATTAAAATCACACACCTTAAATTCTATCACTGTTACATTGGCGCACCTTAAGCATTAAATCGACGCACCTTAAGGAGTTACTTTACACGCCTAAAGGTTTAAGTATACGCATTCAGGGCTTAGTTGTATAGTTATTAAATTGGCGCACCTTAAAGATTAAAAACAGACAACTTAAACACAAAGCTACGCACTTTAAATTCTTAGCATTAAATTGGCGCACCTTAAGCGTTAAATTGGCGCACCTTAAGGTTTAAGTATACAAACTGAGGGATTGGCAGTGAAGTTGTTAAATTAACGAACCTTAAGTCTTCAAGACACGCACCTTAAATACTAAAACCACGCACCTTAACCTTTAAATATAAGAACTTAAAACTTTGTAGTTGAAAATCTAAACACTTTGAACTTAAACGCAGTGGATAGTTTAATTAACACACCTTAAGCCTTGAAACCACACACCTTAAGGTTTATATGTACGCACATATAGCTTTGCAACATAAAATCCACGCACTCACACTAAAATTTCATATACTAACATAATGTTTATATGTTATAATTCCCAGTGACTTGCAATCCAGAAACAACCTCAATTTGAGTGACACAAATCCCAGTAACAACAAGGATGATTATTCTTTGACCATATCTCCTGAAATGACACAATATTAGACTCCATATTGTGAAGATGAGATCAAACCTTTGATTGTTATGTCTTTTAAAACATTGGAAGTTGCCATAGAATTTTACAAGAATTATGCTTCAAAAGTTGGCTTTGACACACGGTTTAGTACTATTACAAAATCATGGGATGAGACAATACTTACAAATCATATTGTTTGTAGTAAAGAAGGATTTAAAAATTCAAGTGCTCGAAATTGTCCTTCTAGATCAAATGCAGATGTAAGAAAAGGTTCTTCCATTCCAAAGAGGAGGAGAATTTCAAACATAACTGGTTACAAAGCTATGATTATATTTAAGTTAATGGGAAGTGTTGGATATGTGGTTAAAACATTTGAGGAAAAACATAACTATTGCATGTCATTAGTTCCTAAATGGGAATAGAAACATTATTGCTGCACATAAGAAATTTATTGCAGATTGTGCCAAAGAAAACATTGGGCCAACAAAATGCTTCAACTTGTATAAAGAAATTGTTGGAGATTACTCTAATATTGGGGCAATTAGTGTTGACTTTAAAAACTTCAAAAGGGATATCAAAACATTCATATTAGGTGCTGATGCACAAATAACCGTGCAGAATCTTTTTAAGAAATAGGAGTTGTGTCCAGCATTTACTTTTGACTATGATGTTGATGAAGATGAGCAGCTGTGTAAGTTATTTTAGGCAGATTCAATTTCAAAAAAGAATTATGCTGCATTTAGAGATGTAGTATCATTTGATGCAACATATTCAACCAACAGGTATAAATTTAAAATTTTATCCTTATCAATAGCTTATGTATCTATCTTTATAAACACACACCTTAAGCGCTAAAACAACACACCTTAAGGTTTATATGTACGCACTTGAAGCTTTGAAGTAGAAAATCTTAACTCTTTGAACTGTGTATTCCTCTTTTCATTTCAAAGTTTGCTTGTATCGACTTTCTACGAAATTAATATATATGCTTTTGGTTGTTGTCAAAAAAAAAAAAAAAACTCTTTGAATTGTAAGGCATTGTATATTTAAATTAATGCACCCTAAGGTTTATAAACACGCACCTTAACACTAAAATAACGCACCTTTAGATTCCAATATACGCAATTAAAGCTTTGTAGTTGAAAATCTTTAAGGCATTCAATATTCGAATTAACGCACCTTAAGCATTACAATGACACACCTTAAAGTGTAACTTTACACACCTTAAGGTTTAGACATATGCAATGAGGGCTTGGCAGTGAATATATAAATTAATGCACCTTAACCCTTAAAAACACACACCTCATACACTAAAAGCATGCATCTTAAGGTTTAAATGTACACATACTTTCCAATTTAAGGTGCATCACTTTGAATTACAACTGCCAAGCCTTAGGTGCGCGAATTTGAAACTTAAGGTGTGTTAAATTATTGCTTTGGGTGTGATGTTTTAGCACTTAAAGTGCACAACTTTGATTCATTAGGGAAATCAACTCCGAGAGTTTCTGACTTAAGGTGCATAAATTTAAAGCTTAAGGTGCATTACTTTGATGATATACTTTATGTACTGTTAACTGTACTTCCTTATATAGTGTGGTGTCTTTATTAGCTTGTAGGTACATTATGGTTTTTATAACCTTCACAGGAGTTGATAACCATAAAAAATGTATCACATTTGTTGCTGGACTGTTGCTGAAAGAGGATATATAGTCATATGTTTGGCTATTTGAAAACATTAAAAAGGCAATGAAAGTGGCAATTCCACGTGTTTTTAAGCAATCTAGGCATCAGTATTGCATGTGGCACATTATGTGCAAAGTTGGGGAAAAGGTTGGTGCTACATTGAGCAAGAATGAGGTTTTTATGAACAAACTGAACTCCATTGTGTGGACTTCTTATTTGGAACCTGTTGATTTCGAGACGTAGTGGAAGTTGCTCGTGGAAGAGTTTGACTTAATTAATCATAATTGGTTTATGCATATGTTTGAGTCAAGAAACTTTTGGATCCTAGCCTGTTTTTAGAGATGTGTTTATGGGTGGTTTACTTAGAACTACATTGCATTTAGAAAGTGCGAACAACATGTTTAATTGTGTTACCAGCCCATAGTCTAGCCTAGTTGAATTTTTGTGAACTTTGACAGTGCTTTGGACTCACAACATCAAAGTAATGCAAAAAATAATAGTGACAATGAAGGCTACATTCCAGAGTTGAAGACCCCCTTGGCATTTAAAAAACATGCTTCAATTGTGTATACACTTACTGTTTTCTATCAAATTCAGGCTGAGATATGTGCCTCCTGTTTCACTGGTAAGGTGTTGAGTGTTAGGGAAGATGCTGGATTATTAAACTATGAGATTAAGAATGCAGGAAATAGAATCTTTCGTATGGTGCACAATATGAATGAAGAAGAGGCTACATGTAGTTGCAAAATGTTGAGATGGTTGGATTGTTGTGTAGGCACATTTTTGTGGTCTTTAAAGATTTAAACCTTGAAAAGATACCTTTAAAGATTTAAACCTTGAAAAAATACCTTCGATGGACTAAGGATGCATATTTAAAGTCTACATTTGAAATTGATGGTGTCATTTATGATCAATTTCGAAACAAGGATGAAAAAAGGTGTTGTTGGACAAACTGTGGGCTGATATACACTATTGTATTAGTCTTGCAGAATCAAACATGGATTAATCGATTGCATTTTCACAAGTGATTAATGAACAAAAACAACTGCTAATGTCAGGAAAAGAGAAATTATCCCCGCAGCCTAACAAGAAGGCTATTATAGAGTCCTTTTGTGGGTCAATAGAGCTCTATGATATTTCTATTTTTACCCCAAAACATGCAAAGAACAAGGGCAACGACAAACGTATCAAAGGAATCAAGGAGTTGGTAGTGGAAAAAGAAAAGAAGTCTGCAAGGAAGTACAATACTTGTAACGTTAAAGCTCATTACGATAGCAGGAATTGCCCACTTAGAAAATGTAATTGTAACACCTCCGAATTCTACTACTAGAGCCTAGGTTAAATTTAAGCTTAAATAGCGGAAAATAGACAAAAAGATGCTAATTAGAACAAAGTTTAAAATCCAAAACTTTAAAACATCACACGGGGAGTGTTACCGCCACAACTACCTAAGCCACGGGTAGTTGCTACGGCAAAATTCCAAAATGTAACATACATCAATCCAAAGGTAAGGGTTCTAAGACCCAGATGTCTAGCATAAACAAAACAGAGGTATTAGTAAGTCAAGTCAAAGGTCTACTGAGTCAATAAAAATAACTACATCATGAGGGAATACAACTAAGGAACTACAAAAGGTAGAACTATCTGCTACCTATACTATCGTCGCCCACATCATGTATCCACAAGACTTGAAAAGGGGTAAGTTGAAAACAAGGAAAATAGACAGTTGGCACAAAATGTTAAGTATGAACCACTCAACCCCGTATAATAGATACATTTATATAGATTTAGAAAATAAGGGATTTTTTAGTTGAAAACGGGATGAGCAAGGGGTTTTGGAAAAGATTTACTAGAAAACGCTCTTAATTCAGATAAGACACCACATAAGGGGCAAGTAAAATGTTACTAAAGCATATCAACAGAGATACGTATATAAGCATAGGTTAAGAGTAATAATATACTCCCTCCGTCCCATTTTATGTGTCTGGTTCGGTTAACGAGGCTTGACTGAAGTTATTTTTAATTCAAAATGTATATATTTAGAAACTACACTAAAAGTACTATTAAACACAAAAAAAATCAAATTTAAAAATAAATAAAAAATAATAAAGAAAATAAACAAAGAAGAAAGAGTTGGTTTGACCAATGAATAGTAAGTATGACAGATAAAATTAGACAGAGGAAGTATATAATAAGACTCCCACATGATATGAAAAGCATCAATAACTCAAGAAATTGTATAAGATAAGTATAGATTTCAACATAACTATATATAACACATGGGAGGGGGTGGGTTCGAGTCTCGGTGGAGGCGATATTGGCTCTTTGTGCTTCATTTGGTTGAGAAAGTAGCTATGAACAGATATTACATTGTAACAGAGTCATACGAGATTATAATATTCCATTCCGTCATAAGTATTACTCATCGGGTAGTAACTCCAGTCCTAGCAACCAGGATGATTTTTACCAGGCTACTTGTATACAAATTTCCATTATCCAGGACGATTTCACTAGATTTTTTTTATCATTTCTACCAAAGGGACCGTAACCCAATTGGGTCCTCCAAAATATATAAGTTTTTCATATAATTCCAAGTATAAGTAGCATATACATTTAAGAAACCTTTTTTTCCAAAATAGGCTACTATTTACACATATATGAATATAAATAGACATTTATCAAAATAGGTTTATATATCTTCATATCTTAGTAATCCATACATATATAGAAAAAGGGATTACAAATACAAAATATAAGGTTATAATATAAAAATCTCCCATCATAATATTATACAAAATAGGCTAAAGTTTCATCCTGCACCATGAACTATATCGGATTGTTCATGCCGCACCCTAACCTTCCAAAACATATATTTTGATCCATTTACTATTTTTTTTTTCCATCTAGAACTTTTCACAGGTTTTCCAGGTAGCAAGATGACATGGCACCGGTTGTTAGTTGATGTGGAGCTTCTTTCTTGTTGATGTGATTAATTTTAATGCTGACTTGCTGACATGGCACCTTGAACTTCTTTCTTCCTTAGGCAAGAGTTCCATTCCTTCAATCCCCATCTTCAGATCAAATTTTCTGATGAACAAACTCCTCAGCTTCAAATTATCGGCGACAAACCTGCAACATTTGTTGTTCCGGCAACCCCCAACAGGGAATTCATCTACTAGCTAGAAAATGAGTTTTCTGGGGCAGCTCTAGCCGGCCCAATATCATACATGGTGGTGAAACCAGGGCACAATGACCAAGCATGGCAAAATAATTTACAGGCGGTTTGGTATTAAGAAAATCAAGCCTGGTCTTGGGTGGCACAAGTGCCTTCATCCCGCCAAGCAGAAGGACATGTAGGGTTAGCGTGGGATTGGGAGAAACACCGAGATGGGAGAGGTGGATGACTAAGCCGCCGGAGTACTTAATTATTCCAATCTTAAACAGCCAACCACCGGGAGACTAAATACTAAAAGCGCAAACAATGTATGAAAAAGTAAGCTAGAGAGGAATAAAAAGCATCCATGCTAGAAAAAAGAAAATCCATGTCAGCGTATTATTACCTGTAACCTGTTAAAAGTTCTAGATGGAAAAAATAATTGGTAAGTGGATCAAAATATATGTTCTGAAAGGTACAGGTGCGGCATGAACAATCCGATATAGTTTATGGTGCAGGATGACACTTTAGCTTACAAAATATCATACTGATAATATATCCTTTAAAATATTTTGGACTAGAATGAAGTTTTTAAAAAACCACAACACAGAAGATCACATAACGTCCAACCACACGGGCCCAATATGCCTACTCGTACCACCAGCCCGGCCTCGAGGGCAGGACCCGAAGGTCCGCCCCCATGGCCCTTGACCGCGCAGGGTTATGTGGTAGTGCTAGAAGTCGGGTCACAGCAGCCTATGGATGTCACAGTTGAGGGTAGCGGCTAGGGGTGACCACGGTTCGGTTCGAACCGGCCGGTTCGAACCGAACCGGTACTGTAGCAACCGGAACCGTACGGTCGGTTCCAGTTCCGGTCCTTAACCGGAACCTATACGGTTCCGGTTAAGGTTCCGGCGATTCTGGAACCGGAACTGCCGGTTCCGAACCGGAACCGGACGGTTCCGGTTCCAGAACCGTAATTAATAAAAAAAAAAGAAAGTAAATATGTAGGCCACACCAGGCCACGCCTGGTGTGGCCTACTGGGCTACTGCCAGTCGGCAGTAGCATTATTAATGCTACTGCCGACTGGCAGTAGCCTTACTGGCTACTGCACATTGGCAGTAGCCAGTACAAAGACTCAAGTGAGTCTTTGAAAATTCAAAGACTCACTTGAGTCTTGTCTAGTAAGTAGTAATGTCTACTCAACAATTCAACATGTCTTTCACCCTTTTTTTTTGCAGGTGTTTGTTCAATTGTTTGGCACTTTGGCTTGCTTTAACGTGCAAATTTTGAAGTGCCAGAGAATCTCTGGCACTTCATTAAATTTATTTGCTCCCTTTGCAGCTTTGGAGGTATATCTGCACAAAGTGAGTCAAAAACTTCCGAAAATTTAGGCTTTGAATCCGTAAATTTCGGAAATTTTTTTAAAATATAAACGTTGTATTTGTAACAACGGATATTTTTTTGTCAGAATGTAAGAACAGATTTTTTTTTGTGTACTCTTCAATTTTCATCACTTCATCAGGCATTCAAGAATCAAGGCTTCAAGTCTTCAACTCCTTCAAGGCTTCAACTCTTCAAGACTTCAACTGATAAGTCTTCTATCTTCTATAAATTAGTGACTTCAAAAATAATTTTTTACGCAACTTTCAATATTTAACTCTCTCACTCTCTCACTCTCTCACTCTCACTCTCTCAATATTCTGATTACTCTCTTACCTACAAGTCTACAACTACAATTTTTTTACGCAACTTTCATAATTTCATTCTTTCAATATCTTACTCTCCATTCTCCAACTCTCTCACCCTCTCAATACTTTGATTACTCTCTTGCCTACAATTTTCTCTACATTTTTTTTATATCTCTACACTCTACATGGATAGTTCAAGCAGAGCATCCTTTTCCTACGAAGGCCAAGCTAGTGGTAGTCGTGGAAATCGTGGCAAATCTCCTGCTATAGAACCTCCACGGCATTCGGTTCATGGATTTTCAAGAGAAAATCCTTCTTTTGAAGCTCCCCGGCATTCGGTTCATGGATTTCCAAGCGAAGCGCCTTTTTTTGAACCTCCCCGGCATTCGGTTCATGGATTTCCGAGTGAACATGAATACCACCAATTTTTACAACAACAATCATACTACCAAGACATGAATCCAAACCCTCAAATGACCATAAATGAACCTCAACATGCCTCTTTTGGTTCCCAACCATTTCATTCTTCTTTTGATTCTAACACTGCTACTTTTTCGCAGGGCCACGACGAGGACGAGGAACCCGAAGAAATTCAACCTTCTGCTGCTAAACAAAAATCCGATCTTTTCAGAGTACACATGAAAAAAGTTGAACACCCTGATGGAAGAATTACAGTTAAATGTAATTATTGTGACAAGGAGTACCAATGGTCCAAATCCGGTGGATACGGGACATACCGGAAGCATATAACTTCCAAACATCCGGATAAAGAGGTAAATACACAAACACAACAACAAATTGGGAGGTATACAACTAAATCTAGTGCTTTATTTCGTTACTCAGATGAGCAAACTAGACGGAAGTTTGCTGAAATGGTTGCTATTGACGGTTTATCGTTTAGTTTTGGACAGAAAGTTGGCTTTAAAGAATTTTGCAGGGGTGCATTAAATCCACAAATGTGTGATTTACCGCGTACAACGGCTACGCGTCATCTTTATAAATTATATAAAGATGAAAAAAAGAGATTGATTTCTTACTTGGAAACACATAATGGGCGTGTTACTATATGTGCTGACATTTGGAGCGACCATTGGAGAGAACATTCATATTTGGGCGTTACTTGTCATTGGGTAGATCAAGAATGGCGGTTGCAAAAAAGAATCCTTGCCTTCTGGTGTTTTGATGAACAACATAGTGCACATAATATTTACAGTAAGTTACAAAGTATATTTGATGAATATAAAATTACTAACAAAATTTTTGCAATTGGTTTTGACAATGCATCCAACAATACTGCTGCAATCCCTGCGCTAAAGGAATTATGTCTACCGTATTTTGGAGGTAAATTTTTTCACCAAAGGTGTGTTTGTCATGTTTTAAATCTATGTGTTCAAGCTGGTTTAGTTTCTCTTAGTAGTAGTATTAAACCTATTAGAGATGCTGTTGTTTATTTGTGGAAGCATCCCAATGCGCAAAAAGAGTTTAGTCGGTTTTGCAAAAGAAACAATATGCCTCCAAAAAGATTTCCTCGAGATGTTCCAACTCGTTGGAATTCTACCTATACTTTGCTTAGTAGTACTATATATTATAAAGATTTGTTATGTTCTTTTTTTTCAAACAACAGTGATATTCATTTGTTTACGCAACATTGGGATGCTTGCACAAAGATTTGTGAGTTATTAAAAGAGTTTAATGATGCCACTTTGGCATTGTCCGGTGTGTATTATCCTACTACACACTTATTTTTAATTTATGCTGTAAATATTGTTGGTAAGCTTTCTGAATATCGTGATGATGATATTTTGAGTGATGCTATTGCATGCATTAGATCAAAGTTTTTAGATTATTATAGAAATATTCCTATTATTTATTTAATTGCAATATGTTTTGATCCTCGTTGTAAATTATATGGTTTAAGTACTTTTTTACAAACTTATTATGAATGTTTAGAATTAGATGATCCTGGTGATCCGAACTATGTTAATGCTAATGCTGTACATAATGAAATAACGAGTTTATTTCATAGTTTGTGTGAAGAATATTTACACGCTTATGGTCCGTCGTTGAATATTAGTACGTCTTCTCGAAGTACTTCACAAAGCTCACAATCATCTCTACGAAGTAGAGGCTTTAACCTGTTAGCTACACAATCATCTCTACGAAGTAGAGGCTTTAACCTGTTAGCTAGAGCATCATCTCTACGAAGTAGAGGCTTTAACCTGTTAGCTAGAGCAGGTAAAAGTCGAAGTAGAGGCTTTAACCTGTTAGCTAGAGCAGGTAAAAGTCGTCGGACCAGTGGGAGCCTGTTAGCTAGAGCAGGTAAAAGTCGTCGGACCAGTGGGAGCACGACTAGTTCATCATCTACAGCATTATCTGAGGCAGAGATATATTTAAATACTGAGTTTGTATTTTCAGATAATGATGATAATAATCTTGATGTTTTGCAGTGGTGGAAAGACCACGAAAAAAATTTTCCTATTTTATCT
The DNA here is from genome assembly GCF_003576645.1 of Ipomoea triloba. Lineage (NCBI taxonomy): Eukaryota > Viridiplantae > Streptophyta > Magnoliopsida > Solanales > Convolvulaceae > Ipomoea > Ipomoea triloba. The sequence continues at coordinate 26,400,785 of NC_044918.1, read as the reverse complement.
ATTATTGCAAAACAAATTTTTGGAAATTTTCCTATTTTATCTATTATTGCAAAACAAATTTTTGGAACTCCTGCTATTTTATCTATTATTGCAAAACAAATTTTTGGAACTCCTGCTTCTACAGTAGCAGTTGAAAAACAAATTTTTGGAACTCCTGCTTCTACAGTAGCAGTTGAACAGGAAATTTTTGGAACTCCTGCTTCTACAGTAGCAGTTGAACAGGAATTTAGTGTAGGTGCTGCTTCTACAGTAGCAGTTGAACAGGAATTTAGTGTAGGTGAAAACATGTTGGACGAGACTCGTTCAAGAATGACGCCACAGTCAATTGAAATTCAAGTTTGCACATCCGATTGGAGATTGGCAAAAATTAGAGAACAAGAGAATGATAAGTCAGGCATCATCAACGATTTCTTTTCCGATGATGCAACCACTACTGCAACCGAAGGGGAACAAACCGACTCCTAAAGTCCTAATTCCAAAAAAAAAGGTAAAAGAACTACGTAGGCTTTGATTCTTATTGAACTTTCAATAAGATACGTAGGCAACTTAATCTTGGTAAAATTAAGTGCAAGCCCAAAATTATTATTATTATTTTTTGTTTATCATTAAAGTTTAGAGAAAATCAATGTATTATTATAACCAATGTATTCTAGATTTTAAGAATTGAGTAGTCAATACTCAATAATATATGAGATTTGAATTTTGTAACCAATGTAATGTATTCTTTTCACTGATTTGAAATAAAATCCAATTATTGAACTTACTTATAATCTTATATCAATTGTATCATTGTATGTTGTATACTTACTAATTACTACTTGCCTACTTCATTACTTGGCCATACAAATACACAATTATGTTACAAGTTTCATAATAGTCGTAATACATTAATATTTAATAATTAATACTACAAATTTACAAAAAAAATAAAAAAATTAAAAATCCCGGTTAGAACCGGCGGTTCGAACCGGAACCACCGGTTCTAGGAACCGGAACCGGAACCTTAATATAAGGTTCCGGTTCCGGTTTAATGAAACCAAGAACCGTGAACCGGCGGTTCGGAACCGGAACCGAACCGCGGTCACGTCTAGTAGCGGCACCTTCTGGTCCGCCGCCCTCAACAAGGCTAACGCAAGGGGTGTTAGTCGCGGACCTCCCTGGTCCACTGTGAAACCCCAAAATATTTTTCACAAAAACTCCTATTTATTCAAGTTTCAAAATAAAGCTTTGTATAATTTTTACTCCTATGATTATTTTGCTTATTAAGATCATAAATAAATATTTTAAACTCTTTATTTCAAATGATTTATTACAAAATATTTATATAATTATTTATGCTTTTAAAAACCATATTTAATGGAAATATTTATGAAATTCCGCTTATTCTAATATTCTATGTAGTCTGGCAGAGTTTCTACTTTAGCTATATTAAGTGTATCAGTATTGAATCTTGATTATCGTTACACTCAGATCATGCATCAGAAGTATATAATCGCGTGCAAAAAGTAAACGTAGAAACTAAGACAGACACACGATTTGTTAATCCAGTTTGATACCTCAGTATCTACATCTGGGGGACGGTCACAATTCGTCGAATCCACTATACTCAACAACCAACATACAGAAGGTAAGAGAAGAAGATGTCACCTATGTGATCCCTCACAATGTATCTACCCGACTGCCCTAGGTGAAAGAGTTAGTTTATGGTGAGGTCGAATGTAGGTGGTAAAACGAGGAAGAAGTTCCCCGAGTGTCGTATTCTCAAGGATGACAAATTGGATTCGAATTATGTGTTGGCATTTAGGAGGTTAAGAGACAAGAGTTGCATGAATGGTTAGAAACCAAAAGAATCATAAGGAAAAAGGTAAGCAAGGATAACTAAGGTAAACAATGAAAAGGAACAGGAGATTGGATGTCTTAGCTAGTTCTTGCGGTTGATCCTACTACGGGGACTCTAGACAATGTGACTCGGGCTCAATCGAGGGAGCCCACGGCACCAACACCGGTGGTGTCACACTCCAGTCTCCCAATTCCTCATTCGGATAAGGCATTCTATCGAACACTTGGTCTACCACTCCTTCCGGACCTCGTCCTTTTGGACTAAGGGCGAGGATGTGGTCGATTAGGACTCATGTGGATCCGCTATCGTGCAATCCACACTTCCCTTAACTCTACTATCTATCCCGGCCAAAAATAGAAGAAAATCAAGACAAGCATAAACCACACAAGACTTTAGAACCCTAATTCATCATCTTTACAATCAATGGAAGAATTTCAACAAATCAATCACAATAGCTAGGTTGGGGCATCCAATCCCCTAAACTAAACTAACCAATCATCATCAAATTCATAAAATCAAAGAAAAAGATAACAACAATGAAATCAAATGGAAATTGTAATGAAATTAAAGAAAGTAAGAGTAGAGTAGAGATACCAATCTATTGTAAGGACTCTATTACATCTTCATCTTCAATTCCTTCAATCTAGCTAGATCTATTCCCTAAACTAAAGAAATCTAGAACTAAGGATTTTGGGGAAATTCCCCTAAGGAGGGAAAAAAAATGAAATCAGATCTAAACTAGAATTGGGATCCTCTCAAAAATGTTGAGGATTCACTTAAATAGTCTTCATCAGCCAAATCCCGATTTTGCCCTTAAAGGTCCCGTCCATGCCAGCTCCACGCGTGGAGGCCTGGCGTGGAACCACACTGGAATTGTTCCATGCCAACCCCACTCGTGGGAGAGGCGTAGACCCTCTTGTGCCCGCTTCGTTTCTTCGTTTGTTCCTTCCTTCGGCCTCGGGTCCTGTTTTGTCTTACAGGAATGGCTTCGGAACACAACACAAAGTGGAGTTTGCAAGAATGATCACATCTAAGCTTATAATGCATGAATTGATTACAAATGGGTGTAAAATAGTGCGTTTAAGTCCTTAAACCGACCCTAATCCCGACTACTTTTTGCGCTTATCACTAGGCTTACAATGGATTGCCAAGACCGAAGATCTAAACATTAGAAGTCCAACCAAGTCCCCTTGTTGGAGAGCTACTCTGATGCAGTCCGTCTTGATGACTCACCATTCTCTGGTCCACAGATGCATGGCCTATACGTCCACTATTTAAGCATCAAACAATTTTGCCTTCTCAAGATCTTCAGCTTTAAAAACTCCAGATCTATAATTCCTTGAGAAGATGATAATGGTCAAAATCAAACCCTTTAGAGCTATGAGAGGATGGTTACAATCTTTTAATCGATAATGTGTCGTCTATCTCTTCTTGAACCATCACACGCCTTTAAATAGAACTCAGACCTTGATAACATGGTAATCCCTTGGATTTGAATCTTCATTCCCTAATTACCATGATACCCTTTGAGGTGGCATTAATTGATGAAGACTTTATTGTTATATCACCTCTTTGTCGGTAACTGCTATGCTTAGCTCAGCAAGAATAAGTCGGTGACGCTTCAACAGATATAACCCGGATGCTCTGGTGTAGAGTCTGCTCCATCAAATCTTTACTCTTAACACTAACAGACTCTAGACATAACCCTATCTAATTTGCCATAATAAATAAGCCAATTACATCAGTTGGGGTTTAGACTTCAAAACCTAACAAACTCCCCCTTTGGCATTTATTTGGCAAGACAACTCAATAAAGACGAAAAAATACATTAGAGAGTAAAGCAACAAAGATTAGCATGGCATAAGAAAATTAAAGAAAGTCCTACCAAGGACAAATTGTCTTAACCAACTATTTCAGACCCAAAAACAAATAGACCATTTAACTAAAGCACACACAACGTGCTAGGTCTGTGATATAGAATAAAGGACCAAAAACACAAATCACAACTTAAAAAAAAAACTTAACTTCCTTCACATTTTCCCTTCCTTCCAGCAATAGCTAATACTCCCCCTAAGTCTAGTTCTTACTCCCCTGGATTGCTGAATAATAGCCAAAGTATCTTATTAAGCCGCAAGAGTCACTCTTCCACTCTCGGCCAGGGTCTTAGGCTCACTTTCTGTCAGACTCAAACGTAGTAACACCATCGCAAGCTCTGTCCTGGCAACCTCCAACTGTCTATTGACCAATCGATTGATGGTCTCTAACTCTGTAATTCTCACCTTCAGGACCTTTGATTGCCTTAGATCACGAACATAGGGGGTGAGTAGTGATTCATCTTAATCAGTCATAAGAATTTATTCAGATTTTGTTACTGGCTTAACATCCTTGACGTGCTTATCGCCCACTAACCTCTCATCAACTTTATATAGCAATGATGATCGAACAATCTCATTTGTGTTTGGCTTCAATCCCTGTGCAGTAAGAATTCCATAGATCATATTTGGAAAGGGAAATTTTACCTTTTTTTCTCTTGGATTGACAAAAGATACGACATGTTCAAATATATTGTGGTCCAGATTAAACTTCTTTTTAGTTCCAACTCTTTTGGAACTGTATAGTGGTGAGCAGATGGAAGCCAATTGTAAGTTGAAAGCCTATGCAAGATCAAAAATCTTGAAGATAAGTCCGCACTATAAAGAACATCAGATTTAGCATATGGCCATTGTGTGGTAACACGTCTAGTAAGTGTCTTTGCTACTAGATCCCAGTAAGTGATTTTATCATCTTTAGAACAGTCTCTGCCATAATAGTTGTTAATCACCTCAGGACTAAAATTGTACCATTTACCTCTGATAAAGATCTTGTGGTGCTTTTTGGAATGGATGTCATTGCTAGCTTCAGTGATGTTGCAGTAGAATTCACATACCAGTAACTTAGAGTATAGAACAACATCTTCAACTGTGGTCATCGGACCCACTTCTTGCAGTAGGGGGACTATATCACAAATAGAGTTCATTTGGCTTATGTCAATGCTCCTCTGTACTATCAACTCCCGTTTGACCATTGAAGGCCATTTCTCCTCAACAGCTTCATTTGCCAATGTAGGCAGGAATTCAACAGAGTCTGAAGTCTCAACTTCTGGAGTTACACTTCTCTTCCTCGTAGATTTCCCTTTCTTTCCCTTTGGAACATTTAGGGGTGTAGTAACTGGTTGTTTTCCCTTTGTGGCTGATCTCAACTGTTTAAAAACTTGATGGACTGGAGGGTCAGATATTTCTTCAATATACTTCCTTTTCTTCTTAGTGCAGGAGGATAAAACAGTGTTAGACACAACGGTAGAAAACTTCTCTAGAATTCCCTTCATTTTTTATTGTCTAGTTTCTCTAGCGGGTGAGTTTGGAATTGACATAGAGGTAATTGGGAAAGACTGTGCTCTAGAAAAGATATCATCCAAGTTTCAAACCTTGAATGCAGTAGACTGTGGGTAAGCAGTTTCTAACTCAACAGGACTCAACTCAGTAATGGGTTCAACAGGGTCACTAGGCTCAATTTCAGCCTCAGTCATCTCCACGTCTTGTTCTCTAGTTTCCTCAACTGGTTTAGGGTTCTCTTCACCAACAATACCATCTTCCACTATAGAGACTTTCTCCTTATAATCACATAACTCATTTGCAGAAAGATTAGGCTTAGACGAATTCAGAATATTAGACACAGATACATCCAATGCCGTTTCAACAGAGTCAGGTAACTCAAGATTAACAACAGGTATAACAGGTTCATTAGTTTGGATAGTAGGTTTAGACTCATTACCATCTAAATGAACATTTCAAGGAGCAGAATCAGCATTATCATCTACTTTCTCATCAATAGATAGATCGATAATAGGGGTTTTAGAAGATGACCTGATTTGCAATTGAAGAATATGAATGCGATGTTTCGCATGTTCTTTGGCTGCTTCTTTAGCCTCCTTGTGAGCCTTTTCCCAAGCTAGGGCTTGTTGTCCAAAGAATTTGAGGAAACCACTACTGGCCCTGTTTCCATCCGATGGTTCCAGTACATCCAGTGGTTGCACCTCAGCCAGTTCTAGGTTTTGAGCGATTATGAATAGCTTCGTAGTGTCTTCTATGTCTAGTGGATTCACAAGCTCCGGATAACGATAAATGATCGTCGTAATGATTTCGTCGAGCAGTTCAGGGTCAAGTTCGAGTTTCTTGCGAATCACCATTATCAAGAATTGATTAACCAATTTGGCTGCATTTTCTGGTGAATGATCAGTGTTGAGAAGTCAGAGTAGCATGTTCGTCACCGCATCTGCCATTGTTGAGATGTAAAGAAGAATAACCCTATCTTTTAAGAGATTTTTCAAGGTTGGGAGATGGAATTGAGAGTAGCTAATATGAGATCAATTGAGATGTATGTGTAGTACTGATTTGAAAAGGCTATGATCAGATTCTACAACAGAGCGTCTGAAAAATATTCGTTGATCTTTACCATCTTATTCTTACTGAGCTAAGCAAAGCGGTTATTAGCAAAGAGTTATGATTACAAGAAAGTCCCTATCAATTGGACACCTCAAAGGGTATCATGGTAATTAAGCAATAAGCTAGGATTCAAATATGAAGATTACTGTGTTTACTAAGTTAGAGTTCTATATGTAAGGTAGGAGGTGGTTCAAGATGCATGATGGATGAGAGATTATTGAGGTTCTAACTAAAAGAGAATAATCATCTTCTCTAAGCTCTAATAGATCAACTCTAACTACTTTGTCTTCTCAAGAAAGTAAGATCTGGAGATTCAAAGATGAAGATCTTGACAAGGCAAAACTCATTGATGCTTAAATGGTGGACGTAAAGTCCATGCAACTATGGAACAGTGAAGGGTGAGTCATCAAGACGGACTGCATCAGAGTTAATCTCTAACAAGGGGACTTCGTTGGACTTCTGACACACGGATTTCCGGTCTTGACAATCTATTGTAAGCCTAGGTCAGTCGGGTAGATACCTTGTGAGGGATCACTTGGGTTAGAACGTTTTTCTCTTACTTTATGTACATTGGGCATTGAGTATAGTGGATTGGACGAACTGTGGCCGTCCCCCAGACATAGATACTGAGGTATCGAACTGGGTTAACAATATCGTGTACCAGTTTATTTTTTGGTTTACTTTCTGCGTTATTATCTATTCTACTGTTGCATGATCTGTGCGAAATATCAACTAATATTTCACATTGGATAACTTTTGATCTGTGTGATATTTATACCTAGGGCTCAAATGTAACCCCTCGTCTTTCCGATAAGTCTAAGGGTCGGAAAATATATCTTTAGGCTATGACATTCATAAGATGATCTCCCGATATGTCAAGGGAATTTTTATACGGAGGTATAGTTGTCATTAAGCTGCGATCGTTCGTGCCGGTCACGAACCGTAAAATTTTCGAGGACGAATTTTCAGCTCGGATTTCCTTAAAAATTGATGATTAGGCATGTTATGACTAAGTATGAACTTCCTGCTTAGTTAAGTTGAAATTGGATGAGCTATAAGGGTCGAAATTTATTTCTAATCGTACACCGCGAAATTTCCGCAGTGTACCGAACCTAGCCCATTTTGGAGCTTTTGACTGGAATAAATTTGTGGTTTCAGAAATTATTCTTTCTGGATTATTTTCCACCGAAACTTTATTTGTTTGGACCCCAACTGATAAGGTTGGAGATATTTTATTATTTTATTATTATTATATATGAAGGGATAAGCATTCCATATATTATTATTATATATATGTATGGATAATCATCCTACATATTATTATTATTATTATTATTATTATTATTATTATTATATTATATATATAAGTCACGTATTATATATATGTATGGGATAAGAATGAATCCCATTTTTTTCATTCTTATTCCCATTTCATTTCTTCATCCCCTTTCATTTCGTGAGAGAGAAGGAAAAGGGGAAAAATAGCTTCATCTTCTTCATCTTCAAGCTTGACTCCATGGCCAATTTCTTCACAATTCATCATTCTTCGGTAAATTCTAAATCTATTCGGTTAGAAAGCTTTGTAATCCTTCCTAGGTTATGAATCTATGTTTAATTTCTTGATATTTGATGTTTTGGTGTTGATTTGGACCTAGGGTTTTAAGGTGAAAGTTGGGGAAAGATCCAAGAATTTCTTCCTAAGGTGTTAATAAACCTTTGAGGTAAGGAATCCCTTTATTTGGTTGAGGTTATTTGAAACTAGATAATTGATAGTGAATGATGAGATTAGGGGTTTTATGAATATGTTTCTATACATGATAATGGCTGAAAATGCATGTACATATCATATTTATGCCCATATATGCTTATAGTTGTGAAAATAGTGAAAGGAAAAATCAGGGTAGATTCTGGCAGTAACTTCCGTGATTTTCTGGGAAAAATCGGTAAAGTATTTTGATCCAATTTTTTTTAGACATGTAGTTCTATAAGTCTAGAACCTGCATATAAAATTTCATAATGATTGGAGTAGTGGAAGTATGGTTTTCGGAATTTTTCCCAAAACTGGTCCAGAGAGCAGAAAATCCCGGACAGCACACTGCCAAGGGTAAAAATGTAATTTTCTGTGTTTAATTCGTGAACCTAGGGTGACCAAAACTTTTTATGACATCAAGTACTATGAGTTAGGGTTCTACCCATAAAAATTTCAAGTGAAAAAGAGT
>NC_044918.1:26377841-26392220 GCF_003576645.1 Ipomoea triloba | reverse complement strand
CATGGATATCCTTACTTAGCCGTCGTGCTAACTGCACTTCAATGTGTTTCTTATCAGTTGCAGATTAGTGTGGGCCCCTGTAGCCGATGAGCTCGGAATAGAAGGGAAGTACAGGTTGAGGTCTACTCTTTGATGTAGACAGGGATTGTTATTAATGTTGTAAGTTTAGCCTGTGCACTTAGAGTGGAGTTTGTCAAAGAGGTGATAGAATTCACTCTAGGTGTGGCGGTAGCACCCGGTTTTCTGTTGATATGATGTAAGCTTCCGCAGCGTTTTATTACGGATTTTGTAATAAATGTAAGAGTTGAAAATTGGGGTGTTACATCAAAACCCTAGGTGAGTCTGATGAGTGTAAGATCAGGGAAGGGTAAAATTGGAATTTTGCTTTAAAAACATTAGGTTATAGTTTTTGATAAGATGATAAGTGCCAAAGATGCCTTGTTTGAGGGGTCAATTTGGGATTTTTTTGTGCTTGAATGAAGTCCTTTGTGGGTGATTTTTTGTTAAAATGCTTTAATTGTGCTAATGTGTGGCCTTGCCTATCACTTGTATGTATTTTGATGTTTTGAAGGGCTTTTAGGATGAAAAGAAGGCATTTGAGCATGGTTTTGGAGGAGATAGAAAGAAATGCAAGGCAGAGTAATAACATTTTGTTCCCTGGCCACGATCGTGGCAGAGAAACGGATTCCGCCACAATTGTCGCCATGATCGTGGTGGATTTTCGTGCATAGTTTAAGTTCCACGGCCACGATCGTGGCGGAGAGGCAGTACACCGAGAAGTCTTTTGTAACACCCCGACTTGGCTATACCGTACATCCGGAGTAGTTACCGCCACGCCTAGACTGAACCCAATCAAATCCAAATAGAGTTCACTCTAGATGCACAGGCTAAAGACAAGGAAACTGTTTCATGTCGTCATTACCCATCATAACTTCATATATATATATATATATACATATATATATATATATATATACATATATATATATATATACATATATATATATATATACATATATATATATATATATACATATATATATATATATATTAGCAGCAAAAGGGTAGCTATACTAGCTACCAATATATACAAGAGTTTTCTTACGGCCCATTAGAACAAGAGTTTGGCTATTCCCGACCTTACTAGCCAACTTGGAACTACCATGGCTACAAAATGGTATTTACACAAAAAGGCCAGTTTTGACTCCTTCCTTGAGACACAACCTACTCTAGTGGGCGGTACACTGGGCCGATATACGTTCCCCAAACAAGGTGCCACTCTCCCTAAAACACTAGGCCAGTATACGTTCCCCAAACAGGAGCGAAGCCGGGAGTATACGGGTCGTCACCCGCCAGGTACTGCACATAATCATCATAATCTATTATGGGGAACATGAACTCTGATGAACCACCAGAGTTCCCTGGGCTGCAAGAGCCCGCGCTAGACTGCATTTGATAAGGGACACAATGAAGTGTAGTTAGCACGACGGCTAAGTAAGGAAATCCATTGTCACTCAAAAGTAAACAAAGGTTTTGGAAATATAATAATTTGAAAGCTGTAAAGTTTTACCCATGACTTGAAAATCTACCTGCAACCAGATTATCAACAGGAGAAAGTATAGTAGAGTATATGAGTTGAATCGACATATAAAACTTTTCTCAATTAAAAAAATAATGGCATAGCTGCCGCTCAAAATCACTTTTCCGTCTTTCAGACAAGTTTGCAACACTTGTAATCTCCAGGAATTTTCATCATTTTTATCTCAAAAGAGAGAGAGTTTGGCAGCACATTTCAGTGCTCAAAATTCGTCACATTTTGTTCTTCAGCATAGTTACGGAGTAACTAAACTTTCATAGTTGAAATTCACTTAGTTTCCCCTAGGTAAGCGTGAGGCCTTTTCGGAGTGTTTTCTTAACTCCCTTCTTCCAACCCCGGGCCATGGCATTTAAGCCCTCCCGTAGGTCAATCATCTCAACAGCCTCGGGCCATGGCATTCAAGCCCTCCCGTAGGTCAATCATCTCAACAACCTCGAGCCATGGCATTTAAGCCCTCCCGTAGGTCAATCATCTCAACAACCTCGGGCCATGGCATTTAAGCCCTCTCGTAGGTCAATCATCTCAACAACCTCGGGCCATGGCATTTAAGCCCTCCCGTAGGTCAATCTTGTAAACAACCGCTGGGCTATGGCAATTAAGCCCTCCCATNCATGGATATCCTTACTTAGCCGTCGTGCTAACTGCACTTCAATGTGTTTCTTATCAGTTGCAGATTAGTGTGGGCCCCTGTAGCCGATGAGCTCGGAATAGAAGGGAAGTACAGGTTGAGGTCTACTCTTTGATGTAGACAGGGATTGTTATTAATGTTGTAAGTTTAGCCTGTGCACTTAGAGTGGAGTTTGTCAAAGAGGTGATAGAATTCACTCTAGGTGTGGCGGTAGCACCCGGTTTTCTGTTGATATGATGTAAGCTTCCGCAGCGTTTTATTACGGATTTTGTAATAAATGTAAGAGTTGAAAATTGGGGTGTTACATCAAAACCCTAGGTGAGTCTGATGAGTGTAAGATCAGGGAAGGGTAAAATTGGAATTTTGCTTTAAAAACATTAGGTTATAGTTTTTGATAAGATGATAAGTGCCAAAGATGCCTTGTTTGAGGGGTCAATTTGGGATTTTTTTGTGCTTGAATGAAGTCCTTTGTGGGTGATTTTTTGTTAAAATGCTTTAATTGTGCTAATGTGTGGCCTTGCCTATCACTTGTATGTATTTTGATGTTTTGAAGGGCTTTTAGGATGAAAAGAAGGCATTTGAGCATGGTTTTGGAGGAGATAGAAAGAAATGCAAGGCAGAGTAATAACATTTTGTTCCCTGGCCACGATCGTGGCAGAGAAACGGATTCCGCCACAATTGTCGCCATGATCGTGGTGGATTTTCGTGCATAGTTTAAGTTCCACGGCCACGATCGTGGCGGAGAGGCAGTACACCGAGAAGTCTTTTGTAACACCCCGACTTGGCTATACCGTACATCCGGAGTAGTTACCGCCACGCCTAGACTGAACCCAATCAAATCCAAATAGAGTTCACTCTAGATGCACAGGCTAAAGACAAGGAAACTGTTTCATGTCGTCATTACCCATCATAACTTCATATATATATATATATATACATATATATATATATATATATACATATATATATATATATACATATATATATATATATACATATATATATATATATATACATATATATATATATATATTAGCAGCAAAAGGGTAGCTATACTAGCTACCAATATATACAAGAGTTTTCTTACGGCCCATTAGAACAAGAGTTTGGCTATTCCCGACCTTACTAGCCAACTTGGAACTACCATGGCTACAAAATGGTATTTACACAAAAAGGCCAGTTTTGACTCCTTCCTTGAGACACAACCTACTCTAGTGGGCGGTACACTGGGCCGATATACGTTCCCCAAACAAGGTGCCACTCTCCCTAAAACACTAGGCCAGTATACGTTCCCCAAACAGGAGCGAAGCCGGGAGTATACGGGTCGTCACCCGCCAGGTACTGCACATAATCATCATAATCTATTATGGGGAACATGAACTCTGATGAACCACCAGAGTTCCCTGGGCTGCAAGAGCCCGCGCTAGACTGCATTTGATAAGGGACACAATGAAGTGTAGTTAGCACGACGGCTAAGTAAGGAAATCCATTGTCACTCAAAAGTAAACAAAGGTTTTGGAAATATAATAATTTGAAAGCTGTAAAGTTTTACCCATGACTTGAAAATCTACCTGCAACCAGATTATCAACAGGAGAAAGTATAGTAGAGTATATGAGTTGAATCGACATATAAAACTTTTCTCAATTAAAAAAATAATGGCATAGCTGCCGCTCAAAATCACTTTTCCGTCTTTCAGACAAGTTTGCAACACTTGTAATCTCCAGGAATTTTCATCATTTTTATCTCAAAAGAGAGAGAGTTTGGCAGCACATTTCAGTGCTCAAAATTCGTCACATTTTGTTCTTCAGCATAGTTACGGAGTAACTAAACTTTCATAGTTGAAATTCACTTAGTTTCCCGGAGTAACTAAACTTTCATAGTTGAAATTCACTTAGTTTCCCCGAGTAACTAAACTTTCATAGTTGAAATTCACTTAGTTTCCCCTAGGTAAGCGTGAGGCCTTTTCGGAGTGTTTTCTTAACTCCCTTCTTCCAACCCCGGGCCATGGCATTTAAGCCCTCCCGTAGGTCAATCATCTCAACAGCCTCGGGCCATGGCATTCAAGCCCTCCCGTAGGTCAATCATCTCAACAACCTCGAGCCATGGCATTTAAGCCCTCCCGTAGGTCAATCATCTCAACAACCTCGGGCCATGGCATTTAAGCCCTCTCGTAGGTCAATCATCTCAACAACCTCGGGCCATGGCATTTAAGCCCTCCCGTAGGTCAATCTTGTAAACAACCGCTGGGCTATGGCAATTAAGCCCTTCAATCTTGTAAACAACCGCTGGGCTATGGCAATTAAGCCCTCCCATCTTGTAAACAACCGCTGGGCTATGGCAATTAAGCCCTCCCATGGGTTAATCAAGTCCTCCACAACTTATCTAGAAACTAAGGTTTTCAAAACATTCTTTCTTTCCTGGATTCAAATAGCGTTTTCACATAATGTCTCAAAATGACTATTTCTTTTAAAATATGTTTCCAAAATATTCACATTTACCAATGGCTTTTTAACACAAATTCCTCAAGTGGCAAGGGTTATATTTGTTTCTTAAAAACAAGATTTTACTTCCAAATTGATGTACATAACTTCCAAAACAATGTTTGTTCTTTCAAAAATTGAACTCAGTCGCCCGTAGGCCTTTCAAACATTATATCATGCAGGAGCAAAAATTTCAGAAGAAAATTCTGTCGAAAACAGATCCGCGCACATTGGACGCGCTGATGTCCGCACCACCGGACGCACGACGGACGCGCGCGTCTGGTACCGCGTCCGGTTGTTTTGCCTGGTTCCGCCTACTGGACGCCCGACGGACGCGCTGTGGACGCGCGTCCAGGGTCGCGTCCCTGAAATTCTGCAAGTTTTGGGCAGCGAAAACGGTGTGGTAACGACTTGATTTTCCAATATTTCCATAGGTATAAGCCTATATGGACATAAATATAACATATAGATGCATATACTAGCTATGGACATGTATACAAAAATTTCCAAAAATTCAAAGAGTAGTCTAATGAGCTAACTAAGGAATCCTCAAACTTAACACATAATTTCCACATAAAACTCCTAGTCTCATAGTTCACTAGCAATTGTCCATTTTCAAGTGACTAAACCGACTTAAGGGATTCCTTACCTTTCAAGTAGCTTTTAACACCGTAGAAAATGTTGTGATCCTCTCCTCCAAATTTCCACCGAAGATCCTAAATAATGTTCACCATAATAACAATATTTTCAACAATTCTTAGCTTAAAATTAAGTTCTAGGAAAGGATTCTAGTTCTTTTAACCAAATAAAATCAAAGTTTTTACCTAGTGTGGAAGAACTTGTGAAGGAAATGGCTATGGAGCTCCTTGAACACAAGGATGAAGATGAAATCTTTCTCTCTCTTTCTTCTCTAATTAATTTGGCCAGGGTGGAGGAATGGGGGAAACTTGGAGCTTAAGTCACATCTTAGTAAGACTGATCCATACTCATCCCATTTAATTAATCCATTTTTACTTACATGGTAAATAAATGTGACACTTGTCACAATTCCATGGTAAATCTTAAAGAGTAAGACTTCCCTTGCCAGTTAGGGGTTAAATCAGATAAAAGATCGGAGGAATATAATTTAATTCGAGAAAATTTTAATACCAAAATTATTCTAAAAATAATCTCGTCATTAACCACTAAAATCGGACAATTTTCCGGTATATCGCGAAATACAGCGATACGAAGGTTCGTAATAAATTTCACTCTTACAGTTCATCTTATGTCAACTGAACTTAGTAGGAAGTTCATGCTTAATCATATCATGCATAATAATCCATTTCCCAGGGGAAATTCGAACTGTATATACATCCTTAAAATTTTTACGGTTCGTGATCGCGTATGATCGCAGCTTATTAATAACTATTCTTACTTATAAAATCCTTTTGAAGTATCGAGAGACCATGTCATGAATATCATAGCCTAAAAAAATATTTTTCGAACCCTAGACTTATTGGAATAGGTGAGGGGTTACAGTCTTCCCCCCTTAAAAATAGTTTCGTCCCTGAAACTTCCTTCTTATTATCCATGGTTTCTAAGTAGACTACTACTCACCTTCGTTTACACATAACGGACTCTTAGCATGCCTAATCTTAGCACACAATTTGTTTAGGCACATAACAAGTGGATCGACTCTACGCACCTGAGTTAAACAACTCTGGATAACGTTCTTGTTAGGAACATCATGTAATAGGTTTTGATGATACCAACTGTTAAGTAGAAATCCCCAAGTCTCGATACATAGGCAAAACGCTGTAAGTTCGACAAGTAAACCAAGAGCGAAAATACAACCGGGTAACTTTGAGCTCAACTCGGAAAATATTTAAGCTTGAGGTAAATTTGTTTGAACATCTTAGAAGTCTCGTGTGTTGTAATCATATAGACAGATCAGAAGAAAGCATGGGACAACACTGGAGGAATAAGGGTCTGCGAGACATCAACTAAGTCTCGAGACATAAGTAGAGTTCGAGAGGTAGGACCTCTCGATATAGGTATCCAGTTCGAGACATAAACAGAGTTCGAGAGATAGACCTCTCGATATGTGAGTTCGAGACATCAAGCAATCAAGATATCAATCTTGGTCTCGATACACTAACAATTCTCCAACAAAGCTAAATGACGGTCATACTTAAAATTTGGAGAAGAAGAATATCATGGAGATGGAACAATGAAGAGGTGCCGAACGTGAAGATTTCAAAATGGGCGGAAATGGATGACACGTCAGATTTCCACCACAAACGGTCAAAAGGTGCACCAATGCTGAAGTGATCTGATTCCCTACAAACAAGGAATAATGGGAATATAAAAAGAGTAACTTTTACCAAAAGACGAAAGTGGAGCATGGACTCAAGAAAGTGAACTATGGAATATTCACTACAAGACAAAGAGGTTCAAGTTACAAGATCACCACTCCATGAAATATGCTGAAAATACGCAAGACCAATGATCAGCATGGGAGACAAATTTCAAACGGAATAATTTTCCCTCCAACGGAATTATTCCTCTACTCTCATATATAAGGACGTAAAGACATAGAAGAAAGAGGGGATAGTGAAGGAGTTAAAAAGTTCGGGGAAAACAAGTTCAAAATTCTTAAGAAGTGTCTGTCTAAAACGTTCAAGTGCAAGTGCTTAACTTGGAATATCATCCTGATATTCAAAACAGCGAGAAAACACATCTTAGTGTTTCAAGAGAGTTACAAAGCTTAAACTGTTATACATCCAGAAGGTGACCGAAGCTGCTCTACATCGAAGTTGATTCAACGATAGCTTGTGGTCAGATTGGAGTCTGTTACATTCAACTGTGACAACCAAAAACACCTTGCTTTGGATTAAGCAAGAGAGGTGGAGTAACCTGGCAGCTGTCCGAGTGAAAGAAACCTGAGGCTTGACGCGGGCTTGGTGATCAAAGGTCAAGTGCTCGAGAGGTGGAGTAGCTGGAAGCGGGGAGAAAGACCTTGGAGAGGCGGAGTAACCTGGGAGCTGTCTTGTGAAGATCCTGAGGCTTGACGCGGGCTTGGTGATCAAAGGTCAAGTGCTCGAGAGGTGGAGTAACAAGAAGCGGGGCGAAAAACCTGAGGCTTGAGGCGGGCTTCGTGATCAAAGCTCAAGCGCTCGATATTGTACTAAAAAGGGAAGTTTTTAGTGCAATCCTTCCAGGGAGTTTCTGGAAGAAGAGTGGACGTAGGCGGGTTGGCCGAACCACTTAAAAATCTCTCTTGCATTTACTTACTGTTTTTATCTCTCGCTAACCTCTCGATTGCACTGCATATAAACGCACTTCTCGAACTAACTCAAACTCGTGCTAACTAAAAGGGGATAACATTTCCGCTGCGCATAAAACTTTGTCTTCACCTCGTGAGGTATCGAACCTAAACATCCTAAGTTCAATACACACGAGAGGTTGAAAAGATTTGCAAAATCTTATACAAGTCTATTCCCCCCCCCCTCTAGACTTGTACCCCATCCCCTTGGGACCAACAATTGGTATCAGAGCAAGTTCTCTGATCGATATAAACCTTTGTTTATATTGCCTAGAGATCCTTCTTTGAAAAATCCTTTAAAAGTTTTCAAAGCACGAGATAATTCTTCTAATATGGATAGCATGTTGTCGAGACATCTTCTCTTTGATCTTAGCAGGTTCGATGACTGGAAAACACGCATGCTTGCGTATCTATCAGCCCTCCATGATGAGATGGCCGAAGTTATAACATCTGGACCAGTCAAGATCATGATGGTAAACACGACTGCTGAGCAAACCAGAGATACACCGAAGTATGTCCCCAAACCTAGGGAAGAATGGACAAGTGATGATAGGAAGAGAAACAACTTGGACAACATTGCCAAGGATATTCTCTTCAGAGCTATAGACGAAACCATCTTTCCAAAAGTAAGAAAATGCAAAACGGCGAAAGAGGTATGCGATACTTTGATGTTAATTGGTGAAGGTGACGAACAGGAGAAGGAGAACAAGCTTACCGTGGCCATGAAGAAGTTCGAGGACTTCAAGATGAAGCCAGGGGAGAGCATCGACAGCATGGAATCTCGTTTCATGAAGCTATCAATAGAGATCAGTGATCTCGAGAAGGAGATTCCACAAAAGGAGCTAAACCTGAAGGTCTTACGAGGCCTTACCAAGGAGTGGGAAATGAAGGTGATCACAATGCGTGATCACAGGGATTTGAAGAACACCACAACCGACCAACTATTCAGAGATCTCAAAGCCTTCGAATTTGAGATGTTTCCGAGAGATGAGGACGTGGTGGACAGACGGAATGTGGCACTGGTTGCGGACCAACCAACCACCTCCTCAAGGTCAGATCCTAATCCCACTGATTTTTTATCTGACGAACAGTTTGCTTTCTTCATAAGAAAATTCAGGAAGTTCATGAAGAAAACACCGGAAAGCAATACAAGTTCACCTTCCTCCTCAAGAAGGAAAAATGAGAAATACACATCCAGAGGAATGGAGGAAGAAGATCAAGGTCTATGCTACAACTGCAGGAGACCGGGGCACTTCAAGGCTGACTGTCCTTACCCTAAGGTAAGCAAATATCAAGGCCTAGAAGGTAGGAACTCCAGGAGAAAGGAGGAACCTAAAGAGAAGCCAGCACAAAGTGGCTTCAAGGGAGATACAAAGAAACATCTGCGCAGAAAGGCGCTTGTTGCTGAGGAACTCGAGAGAACAATCGAGGAGTCCGAGACGTCGAGCTCCAGTGAAAGCAGCAGCAGCTCAGAGGATGAGAGGGGGCTCATCTGCTTATACACCGAGGAAGAAGAGAATCAATGCCTAATGGCCATTGACAATGAGGTAACCTCTACTTCCACATCTCGCTGCTCTACTTCTACCTCTCGTTGTTCTTCTTTCAGAAGCGATGAAGATCCCTTTGAGATGCTTGAAACATTTAAAAGGGATCTCGCAGTCGCTAACAGCACTCATGCCAAAATCAGGGAAGAAAACAGCAAGCTAACCGCTGAAAGAGATATGCTTAAGAACGTCTCGAAAGAGAATTCAGAGCTAACTCTCAAAGTAAGTGAGTTAGAAGCTAAAATAATCCAACTGACTGAAGAGTGCAAAACTCGAGAGATCACAGAAAATGATCTTAGAAAGGTTATAGCATCATACTCTAATTCCTCCAAAGCTATGGAGAAAATGGTGAATGATCACAGACCTACAAGTGATAGAACCGGTCTAGGGTTCCATCGAGACCATCTCTCGAGAAATAAACAGACCAACGGTTTGGGAACTTCAAGAAATGGAGGATCTCAACCCAAACCAAATAAAGGTCATAAAGGACCAACAGAAAAGACCAGAGTAGCTATTCATAAACCGTCCCTATACACCAGAAATGGAAAGTATAGGAAAGCTACGAAGAATGGCCGGGTAAACAATATCGAGAGATCACCTTGCTATCTCTCGCAAGGCCATTCCAAGTACAAAAAGAGCTACATTCCATATAATGCGCCTCAAGGCAAATATGGAAGGTCTGAGATCCACATAGTTAGGAACTCACGGATGGAGAAAGGCAGACTCTATCCATCTAGTGAGAATTGGTCATCGAATCACAATTTCTGGAAGAAACCTCACTTTCAGCAATTTCACATGACCAAACAGCGTATGAAAGGCATGGTGCATAAGCCGATCGAAAAGTCTATATCTAAGTTGATTTATGCACCAAAGAGGCCCAAAACTTTTGCTAGCATTCCTTATGATTATCAAACGTACAATGGCTACATTGCGCCTAGGCCTGGAATAATGGGCACAAGGTATAAATGGATGCCTAAACTCACTAACCCACCAGGACCCAAAGTTTGGGTACCTAAACTTGCTTAATTTCCTTGCAGGACACCAGGGACGTGTGGTTCATTGACAGTGGATGTTCGAGACATATGACTGGAAATCTAACACTGCTTGAGAACATCCAACCTATCGAAGGTCCCTTGGTGACATTTGGCGACAACGAGAAGAAGGGACGCACAAAAGCTGTTGGTGAAATTCAAAAGAATGAGCTGGTTATTAAGGGAGTATCCTACGTTGAAGGGCTCAAGTTCAATCTCCTTAGTACAAGCCAGTTCTGTGACAAAGGCTACAAGGTTGTCTTCACCAAAAGCAAATGTCAGATTATGAGCGAGGAATCTCTCGAAGTCGTCTTGGAAGCAGCAAGGAAAGGAAACATGTACATAGTGGATTGGAGGTCTGCAAAACCATCCCTATGTATGCTAGCAAGGAGCAAGGAAGACTTATGCTGGGATTGGCATAGTAAGCTTAGTCATCTGAACTTCAAGACTATCAACAAGCTTACTAAGAGGAACTTAGTGGAAGGACTGCCCAAAGTGACGTTTCGAAAGGATAAAATTTGTGAGGCATGTCAACGTTGCAAACAGATCAAATCCTCCTTCAAGAGCAAAGCCGAGACATCATCCACTAGACCATTAAGTCTTCTTCACATGGACTTATTTGGCCCAGTGGATCCACCCAGCATAAAGGGAAAGAAGTACACTCTTGTGGTAGTAGATGACTACACAAGATTCACATGGACCGTGTTCTTAACCAAGAAAAGTGAGACAAAAATTGCCCTGCCAAATCTCTTGAAGCAAGTTCAAGTTGAAAAGGATGTCTCGATACTAAAGATCCGGTCAGATCAAGGTGGAGAGTTCATAAATCAAGTAATCGAGAGCTACTGCAACGAGAACGGGATTCATCATCAACTGTCAGCTGCTCGAACGCCTCAACAGAACGGGGTTGCTGAAAGAAGGAATAGAACTCTCAAAGAAGCCGCAAGGACCATGCTCTCACAAGCCAACATATCACAAGGATTTTGGGCAGAAGCAATCAACACAGCGTGCTACACCCAAAATCGGTCCTTGATCGTAAAAGGAGTTGGAAAGACTCCATATGAGTTGTGGAATGGAAGAAAACCGAATGTAAGCCACTTCCACACATTCGGGTGCAAATGCTATATCCACAACAATGGGAAGGCTCAACTAAGAACCTTTGAAGAAAAGGCAGATGATGGAGTATTTCTGGGATACTCATCGACAAGCAAAGCATTCAGAGTCTTCAACAAACGGAGTTTGGTGGTTGAAGAGTCCATACATGTTACCTTTGATGAAAGGGCATCGACAGATCAACCATCAAAGACAACGGAAGCAGCTGAGGAAGATCAGCCAGAGTCTATCGAGAGATCAAACTTACCTCTCGAAGACAAGCAGTCGATAGTTCGAGACGTAGCGGAACTCCAGTCAGAATCAGATGATGAAGAGTCTACCAAGAAGAAAGCTCCTGACTCAGTTGATCAAATCCAGATCATAGATGTTCAACCCACATCTCAACCTTCAACGGAAGTATCAACTGAGGAGCCACAACCCAACCTAAGATGGTTGAAGAGTCACCCTGCTGATCAAGTGATTGGAGATGTACGTGACAGAGTTCAAACCAGATCAGCATACAGAGAAAGCATGTTTGCTTGCTTTCTATCTCAAATAGAGCCTAAGGTGATCGAAGAGGCTCTATGTGATCCAGATTGGGTGCAAGCCATGCAAGAGGAACTTCATCAGTTTGAACGGAACGATGTTTGGGAACTAGTTCCGAGACCTCATCATCAGAATGTCATTGGTACAAAGTGGGTTTTCAGAAACAAGATGAATGAGGATGGAGTTATTGTTAGGAACAAGGCCAGACTTGTTGCCAAAGGCTATTGTCAGGAGGAAGGAATAGATTTTGATGAAACCTTCGCTCCAGTGGCACGTCTCGAAGCCATACGCATCTTTCTCGCATATGCCGCCTTCAAAGACTTTAAGGTATATCAAATGGATGTCAAGAGCGCTTTTCTGAACGGACTTCTCGAAGAAGAGGTGTACGTTGAACAACCTCCGGGTTTCTTGAAGGACGTGGGAGCTGACAAAGTATACAAATTAAAGAAGGCACTTTACGGCTTAAAACAAGCTCCGAGAGCTTGGTATGATACCTTATCCTCTTTTCTACTTCAGTGTGGGTTCACCAAAGGCCTAGTGGACAAAACATTGTTTAGAATTAAGGACGGGGATCACATCTTATTGGTGCAAATCTATGTGGACGATATCATTTTTGGAAGCACCAATCCAGACTTGTGCGAGAAGTTCTCCAGATTGATGAAAGGGAAGTTCGAGATGAGCATGATGGGAGAACTAAACTACTTCCTTGGATTACAAGTGAGACAGCTTAAGGAAGGTATCTTCATCAATCAGGAGAAATACACCAAGGATCTGCTCAGAAAATACAATATAGAAGGGAAATCCTCAGTCAAAGTACCCATGGGAACCTCTCTACGTATCGATGTCGACAGTGAAGGTCGAGAGGTCGATCAAACTACATATCGAGGTATCATCGGATCTCTTCTTTATTTAACTGCCAGTAGACCAGATATATCCTTTGCAGTAGGTGTATGTGCTAGATTTCAGGCAAGTCCTAAGGAAAGTCACTTAAATGCATCTAAAAAGATTCTTAGATATCTCAAAGGTACGCAAAGTGTTGGACTTTGGTATTCGAGAGGTGGATCTTTCGAACTTATGGGTTATTCAGATGCGGACTTTGCCGGTTGTAAAATAGATCGAAAGAGCACATCAGGGACATGTCAGTTTCTAGGTGGAAGACTTGTCTCATGGTTTAGCAAGAAACAGCATTCAATAGCTACAAGCACCGCTGAGGCAGAGTATGTAGCAGCTGGAAGTTGCTGTGCTCAGGTTTTATGGATGAAGCAACAATTACTGGATTATGGGGTTGAGTGTAAGGAGGTTAAGATCATGTGTGACAATACAAGTGCTATTGCCATCACCCACAATCCAGTGTTACATTCTAGAACAAAGCATATTGATATTAAGTATCACTTCATCCGAGACCATGTTGAGAGGAAGGACATTATTTTGGAATATGTTGCAACGGAGGAGCAACTAGCAGATATTTTCACAAAAGCGTTATGTGAAAATAGATTCTCTCAACTAAGGTTAGAATTGGGAATGATAGAATTGGGATGAATGGTCAAATCTTATCTTCTTGTATTTAGTGCCATGAACTGTTTCGCATGTGAGGGGCGGTTTCATCAACTTTATGGCAGCTTTGGAGTTACACAAGCATTGAATGGTCATTCATATTGCATCCCGTGACTCAACAGTGGTAACCTTTTTGGGCTATAAATAAGAGGGTTTCTTTCAGAAGTTCATATCATCAACTTCCCATGGAGAAAAAGAAAGGAAAAGATGATGTTCCATTCTTTTATAGAGGAAAGAAACCGGCAGTCAAGTCCAAAGATTTTCAAGGAGAAAACTATCCAGAATCAACGAAGGGTGAACAGATTACGGAGCTTCCTGATAATCCAAGCAAGAATCCTATTCCCATCCAAGGTGAATGGATCCCCAAATACGAGGAGATCCACAACGATGGGATACTGGAATCGAGATGAGAGTCCTGCACAAGAAGGACTCCTACTGCTGCACATTCTGGAAAAGGGCCTTCCTCAACCAAATGGAGAACCAAGGGAAAAAGAGAGGAAGACCAGATGGGACTTTCTGAGGTCTGCAGCAGCCAAAGGGATGATCATACCTAATCCAAAGACATTAAGAGGATTAGCGATGAAGATGGTCACTCCCAACTA
>NC_044918.1:26311948-26377509 GCF_003576645.1 Ipomoea triloba | reverse complement strand
CTTAGATATCTCAAAGGTACGCAAAGTGTTGGACTTTGGTATTCGAGAGGTGGATCTTTCGAACTTATGTGCTATTCAGATGCGGACTTTGCCGGCTGTAAGATAGATCGAAAAAGCACATCAGGGACATGTCAGTTTCTAGGTGGAAGACTTGTCTCATGGTTCAGCAAGAAACAGCATTCGATAGCTACAAGCACCGCTGAGGCAGAGTATGTAGCAGCTGGAAGTTGCTGTGCTCAGGTTTTATGGATGAAGCAACAATTACTGGATTATGGGGTTGAGTGTAAGGAGGTTAAGATCATGTGTGACAATACAAGTGCTATTGCCATCACCCACAATCCAGTGTTACATTCTAGAACAAAGCATATTGATATTAAGTATCACTTCATCCGAGACCACGTTGAGAAAAAGGACATCACTTTGGAATATGTTGCAACGGAGGAGCAACTAGCAGATATTTTCACAAAAGCGTTATGTGAAAATAGATTCTCTCAACTAAGGTTAGAATTGGGAATGATAGAATTGGGATGAATGGTCAAATCTTATCTTCTTGTATTTAGTGCCATGAACTGTTTCGCATGTGAGGGGCGGTTTCATCAACTTTATGGCAGCTTTGGAGTTACACAAGCATTGAATGGTCATTCATATTGCATCCCGTGACTCAAAAGTGATAACCTTATTGGGCTATAAATAAGAGGGTTTCTTTCAGAAGTTCATATCATCAACTTCCCATGGAGAAAAAGAAAGGAAAAGATGATGTTCCATTCTTTTATAGAGGAAAGAAACCGGCAGTCAAGTCCAAAGATTTTCAAGGAGAAAACTATCCAGAATCAACGAAGGGTGAACAGATTGCGGAGCTTCCTGATAATCCAAGCAAGAATCCTATTCCCATCCAAGGTGAATGGATCCCCAAATACGAGGAGATCCACAACGATGGGATACTGGAATCGGGAGGAGAGTCTTGCACAAGAGGGACTCCTACTGCTGCACATTCTGGAAAAGGGCCTTCCTCAACCAAATGGAGAACCAAGGGAAATGGAGAGGAAGACCAGATGGGACTTTCTGAGGTCAGCAGCAGTCAAAGGGGTGATCATACCTAATCCAAAGACACTAAGAGGATTAGCGATGAAGATGGTCACTCCCAACTACAGTAAGCAGCTCCGGAGAGAAGAACAAGAAAAGGAAATAGCCACCCCTAGTACTGTTATTAGACAAATTGGACTTTAGATGGCTAGTTCCTGCTTTAACGATAGATTCCTATTAGGCTGATCAAGGCCAAACAAAAGTTTCTAGGGAATCTAATAGGATATTGATTCCTATGTAATGTATCTGGAAATCACTAAATGAACTTAAGGATATGTTCCAAGTGATATCTTTTAGATGAATCAAACTTGTTTCTCTCGCAATCTGTGTTCGAAAGGTAGTTCGAGAGGTCACCCGAACAGTTTGTCTATATACGTTATGTCTCGAAGAAGGGTAGTTCGAGAGGTCACTTCGAAAGATAACAAACTGATATCTCTGAACGGAGGAATAAGGAGGGTTAGGGATCAATCACTCAGGGGGAAGATCCTTAAACTCATGTGGAAGACAATTCACCTTCGAGAGGTGAATCCGATAAGCTCAACGAATATATGAAGGAAACGGCTAACTTTGGATATCAATGCTAGCCACGTGGTCATCGGTTACTGACGGTTTTCCGCACTTAAGGGAATTATCTTGATAAGTGGGAGCATGCTCATATAGTTACTATTCTTTAATACCCCACTATCCTGAACCTAAAACCGTTCTGTTAAATTACCAAAAATACCCTTTTTTTTCATATACGCTGACCGTTACTAGGGGTATTTCTGACCTTTTACTTCTTTAAAGAAAACCGGTATCCTTCCTTGGGTCAAGCTCTCAACCCTACCCATATATCCAACCCGAATCCACACGATATAAAAGCCAAATCCTTCCTCTTTACCCGGATTCAAGCTAAAACCGTTTACCCAAAATCCCCAAATCCTAAACGCAATACACATTCCCTCCAAAACATCTAACCTTCATCAATGGCGTCCGAATCCTCTACATCAACCTCATCTTCCGACGCATATCAGAGGGAGTTGCTACACATTCGCTCTCAGATCAAACAAGTCAAGGCGGGGAGTATCCTTGACAGAAATGGCTTCATCACCAACTCCCCTAATCCAAAAATGGCGGAAAAAGTCCTGAAGAAGTTTGAGAAAGCAGGACTGATGAAATACATGACGCACGACTACGGGACCGTTCACCCCCTCGACTTCACAGAATGGTTCGCAAATGCCAAGGTCACGAAGGGTAAAATCGAAAGCCGCTTTAATGATTTTCCCATCACAACATCTGTAGGTGACCTAAGAGCGGCATTTGATTTCGCGTCATCGGAGGAAGCAGTCAAGCATCTATCGGATTACGACTTGGACAAGCAAGCCTTCTGGGAGAAAATCCGACTAGCGACTGCACCACCCAGAGCAACCTCTGCCCTCCGCAAGTACCACCTAAAGGAGAGGTTTGCTCTCGCTGCCGACCTAATCATGAAGTTTGTGCTCGGCAAGGTGTCCGGAACTGACGAGGTTAGTCTAGACCTCCTCAAAATCCTCCATGCCATTTGGAACAACAACAAGCTGGACTGGGCACATATTATCTTCAACTTCCTCCAACAGCAAGTGATGCGCTCAGTCTCCAACGCCAACCTGTCGATCAGTAAAAAGGTTGGTTTCGGCTTTGTTGTGCAATTTCTTCTAAGCCTGAAGGGCTTCGAACTGAGGGAGGGAAAAGAGATTCATCGAAATACCTATATGGGTAGGACGAAATCTCTAGTCCCCAAAACTAAAGGTGTTAAGGCTGCACCTTCTCACTCACAGCCAAAAGGAAGGGGCAAAAGGAAAGGCCAAACCGAGGAAAAGAATTCTGATGATGAACCTCTCGATGTACTGAAACAAAGGGTTCATCTGCCAAAGAGGGCTAAGAAAGCCAAAACTGCTGTTGTCACCCAGATCCGAGAGGTAACACCCTCTGTTGTTCAAGTACCATTTGAGGACAGGGCACAAGCCCAGGGGGAACCTCAGGCTACACTGGCCACTGAGGTTGAGAGAGTACCCCCTACCAGGTCCCTGTCAGCAGCTTTCTCTGTCGGTCTGCACGCTGGCGATGATGCTGAGGGAGATGTTGACTCTGTTGGTTTATCTCGAGAGATTGCTCGAGAGGTTGAAGGTACTGGGATCGGTGATCTAGTACAAGGGGGTGCAGAAGAACCACGTGAGATGGTTCGAGAGACAGACTACACAGTCAGGGTGGGAGATGATCTCTTGGAGCATAGTCGAGAGATCACAGTTCAGATAGACGAAGCAATTTCTGCCACTGAAATCATCTCTGATGGGCGGGATGACTTATATGAAGAAGTTTCCACTCAGTTGGCAGTAGAAGCACCCACTCTTGATGACTTCTCCAGGGTGATCAGGTGGATCAACTGGAGAACCAGTCCTTTCACTCAACTGATGGCCCAAGCAGCTGAAATGGAGGCAGAAGAGCAGTTTGCACTCCAATGGTTGGGCATCTCCGAGATCCCAGCTCAACAACTGATGGATCTTGCCCACGAAACACGAGTAATGAAGCTGAACAGTGGAAGAACTGATAAAGGGAAGAGCATAGCAGTTGAAGCACCAGAAGTTGAAGCTGAGCCTGAAGAAGATCCTGAAACAGAAGCTCGATTTCGAGAAGATATCAGGCTCGCCACTGCCATCTCCCTGGGACAGAATGTTGAATTCACGAGAGGTCCAGGAGAGACCTCTGGGGTTGCTCACGATGACATCGCAACAGCCGCAATCCCACTGTCCCAAGTCAGTAACTCTACTCTGGACGAACAGGTAGAAGCCTCGAGAGGCGAATCCGAGACCTCTGAAGCACTTCGAGTGGCACCCAACACTGTTCTACTTTTGCCACCACCTGCGTCCACACCCTCGATCACTACAGATGAAGCACAGACAATTCGAGAGGGTGAAGTTCCGTTGCTCACACTGCCAGGTTTTCCTACTGCTCCTGAAATAATTATCATTCCAGACTCATCGGAGCAGACTGAAATGCAGTCCAATGAGTACTTAGAGCAGATTGCCCCAAGTCCTGCTGGTTCGAGGAGTACTGATGATACCATCGAAGGTGGAAACCGGGAAGCACCTGTCGACACTTTGTCTCCAACCTCACCAGCAGATGACAAAGTTCCCAGCACTGGTTCGAGAAGTGATGCTGAGGGGGAATCTCTATTGGATGGAAACAGGGAAGCGTCCAATACCGAAGAACCCTCTCTGGCTGATCCTATTTCCACAGCTGCTGAAGCTGAGGCTCCAGGTTCGAGAGGTGAGGAGCAAGAAGTGATCCATCCCTCAGGTGGAAACCGGGAAGCACCTGACATGGAGCTACCTTCGAGCTCTGAACCCTGTGTCCCTGTGGCTCCTCAGACAATAAATCGAGAGGTGGACTCGCAATTGCAAGTCATGGGTGGAAATCTGGAAGCACCCAAGTCCCCTCCGACAAAAGGTACATCTCGATCCTCATCTCCTACTTCTGACTATGATCAACAGGCCGAAGAAGTCTTCATTGGCGAAGTGCGTCAATTCATGGCTGATCAATCTCAGAAGATGGCTCAGCTCGAAAGAATACTCGCTGTGGTCCGCAATGCTGCAATGCCTGCTGCTGGCACAAGTGAATCCCAAGGCCGTCATGCCGAACTTCTCGAACAGGCGATATGGGCTGAGGATGCAGCACGGAAAGCCACTGATGAAGCCGCTGTAGCTCGAGCAGAGGCCGCAAGTGCGAGGGCTGAATTAGCCGAGATGCGAGCAGAGCTGCGAGCCTTCCAATATTCCAGTGAAGTTCGACAGGATGTGATGAAGGCCATACTCGATGACCTGTCGAACCAAGTCCCTGCCCAACTTCAAGCAATCTTCGAAGGTATGTCCACCCTCCTCTCCCGTGCTGATGATGCCAACAAGGGGGAAAATAAAGGGAAAAAGAAGGGGGATACAACGGGCAAGAAAAGGGCAGCAAGTGAACCAGCTGGACCACCTCCAAAAATACCAAGAATCATGAGCAAAGCAGTGGAGGATGCTAAACAGGCAGAAAACCTAAGGGTCCAGCGTACACTGGAAATGGAGAGAAGGAGAGAAGAGGACAGAGAAAGAAGAAGAAAAAGACAAGAACAACAGTCAGAAGAAGAAAGGAAGATAGACCTTCTCATGACAAACTTTAAGTTTGGGAACAGAGAAGACACTGAACAAATTCTGACTCTGGAGATATTCAAGCTTCTGAAAATCACTGGGATATCTACACACAGCAATATGTCTCCAGAAGAATGCATTGCTTGGTGGAAAGATGGAGTAGTTGATGGTGAGTTCGTGGGGGAAGCTTACAGAAACTACAGGCATCTAGATGTCACAGATGAATATTTAAGCCTGGTAAATCCGAAAGATCCCATCAAGACACGAGAAGCCATTAACAAGAAAAGAAAAGCCAACAAGAAGTAAGCTCTCGTGGTCCAAACTCAAAGAAAAGCCAACAAGAAGTAAGCTCTCGTGGTCCAAACTCCATCTTATTTCAATGTATTGATATCTATGTTGTTCTTGGTCTTATTTCTTTCAATCTTGTCTACTAAACTCTACTTTGTAAACATTCCCTTCTTATAATCATATATATCTTTTGCTGGGGGTGTTGCGTGAGTTATATTATTCATGGTTTAGTAGAGTATTTTGTCAAACTTACCATATGCGCTGAAAAATAAAATCTATGTTAATTCTTTCTATCAAATCAGCCATATAGAGTAAGTATAAGTGTTGGCATCATCAAAAAGGGGGAAATTGTTAGGAACATCATGTAATAGGTTTTGATGATACCAACTGTTAAGTAGAAATCCCCAAGTCTCGATACATAGGCAAAACGCTGTAAGTTCGACAAGTAAACCAAGAGCGAAAATACAACCGGGTAACTTTGAGCTCAACTCGGAAAATATTTAAGCTTGAGGTAAATTTGTTTGAACATCTTAGAAGTCTCGTGTGTTGTAATCATATAGACAGATCAGAAGAAAGCATGGGACAACACTGGAGGAATAAGGGTCTGCGAGACATCAACTAAGTCTCGAGACATAAGCAGAGTTCGAGAGGTAGGACCTCTCGATATAGGTATCCAGTTCGAGACATAAACAGAGTTCGAGAGATAGACCTCTCGATATTTGAGTTCGAGACATTAAGCAATCAAGATATCAACCTTGGTCTCGATACACTAACAATTCTCCAACAAAGCTGAATGACGGTCAGGAAGCATACTTAAAGTTTGGAAAAGAAGAATATCATGGAGATAGAATAATGAAGAGGTGCCGAACGTGAAGATTTCAAAATGGGCGGAAATGGATGACACGTCAGATTTCCACCACAAACAGTCAAAAGGTGCACCAATGCTGAAGTGATCTGATTCCCTACAAACAAGGAATAATGGGAATATAAAAAGAGTAACTTTTACCAAAAGACGAAAGTGGAGCATGGACTCAAGAAAGTGAACTATGGAATATTCACTACAAGACAAAGAGGTTCAAGTTACAAGATCACCCTCCATGAAATATGCTGAAAATACGCAAGACCCATGATCAGCATGGGAGACAAATTTCAAACGGAATAATTTTCCCTCCAACGGAATTATTCCTCTACTCTCATATATAAGGACGTAAAGACACAGAAGAAAGAGGGGATAGTGAAGGAGTTAAAAAGTTCAGGGAAAACAAGTTCGAAATTCTTAAGAAGTGTCTGTCTAAAACGTTCAAGTGCAAGTGCTTAACTTGGAATATCATCCTGATATTCAAAACAGCGAGAAAACACATCTTAGTGTTTCAAGAGAGTTACAAAGCTTAAACTGTTATACATCCAGAAGGTGACCGAAGCTGCTCTACATCGAAGTTGATTCAACGATAGCTTGTGGTCAGATTGGAGTCTGTTACATTCAACTGTGACAACCAAAAACACCTTGCTTTGGATTAAGCAAGAGAGGTGGAGTAACCTGGCAGCTGTCCGAGTGAAAGAAACCTGAGGCTTGACGCGGGCTTGGTGATCAAAGGTCAAGTGCTCGAGAGGTGGAGTAGCTGGAAGCGGGGAGAAAGACCTTGGAGAGGCGGAGTAACCTGGGAGCTGTCTTGTGAAGATCCTGAGGCTTGACGCGGGCTTGGTGATCAAAGGTCAAGTGCTCGAGAGGTGGAGTAACAAGAAGCGGGGCGAAAAACCTGAGGCTTGAGGCGGGCTTCGTGATCAAAGCTCAAGCGCTCGATATTGTACTAAAAAGGGAAGTTTTTAGTGCAATCCTTCCAGGGAGTTTCTGGAAGAAGAGTGGACGTAGGCGGGTTGGCCGAACCACTTAAAAATCTCTCTTGCATTTACTTACTGTTTTTATCTCTCGCTAACCTCTCGATTGCACTGCATATAAACGCACTTCTCGAACTAACTCAAACTCGTGCTAACTAAAAGGGGATAACATTTCCGCTGCGCATAAAACTTTGTCTTCACCTCGTGAGGTATCGAACCTAAACATCCTAAGTTCAATACACACGAGAGGTTGAAAAGATTTGCAAAATCTTATACAAGTCTATTCACCCCCCCCCCCTCTAGACTTGTACCCCATCCCCTTGGGACCAACAGTTCTATCATAACGCTTTCCAATTCCCACGTAGCTTCCTCTGGGCTGTGATTCGACCATTGGACTTTGATCATTTTGACTGATTTCCTCCTTGTATCTCGGGTTTTAGAGTCCAAGATTCGAATTGGTCTTTCTTCGTATACTAACGAATCATCCATTTCCAATTCCTTAGGTTCCAATACATGGGATGTTTCAGGTACATACCGCTTAAGTTGAGAAACATGAAATACGTTATGTACCTTATCAAGCTCAATCGGCAGGGCCAGTCGATAGGCTAAATTTTCTATCCTTTCCAGAATTTCATAAGGTCCTATATAACGAGGACTCAACTTTCCTTTCTTTCCAAATCTTCGGACTCCTTTAGTGGGTGAGACTTTCAGTAATACCTTCTCCCCAACTTGATATTCGGTGAATTGTTGCTTCAAATCGGCATACGACTTTTGTCGATCCTGCGCGACCTTCATCCTTTCTCGAATTACCTTGATTGCCTCAGCAGTCTCTTGTAGGTACTGAGGTCCAAGTATAACGACATCGCTCTTGTCGCTCCAACACAAAGGACTTCGACATTTTCGCCCATATAATGCCTCATAAGGAGTCATTCCTATACTCGCATGGTAGCTGTTGTTATAGGAAAATTCTATTAGATCCAACTGCTCGTCCCATGAACCCTGAAAGTCAAGCACGCAACCTCTGAGCATATCTTCCAACGTTTGTATTGTTCGTTCCGTTTGGCCATCAGTGGCAGGGTGAAAAGCTGTACTGAATTTGAGCTGAGTGCCCATTGCCATTTGCAACGCTTCCCAAAAATGTGACAGAAATCGTGAGTCTCTGTCCGAAACGATATCTTGCGCTACTCCGTGATGTTTAACCACGTGTTTAATATAGGTTCTCGCCAATTTTTCCATTGACCATGTTTTGTTCATTGGAATGAACCTAGCTATTTTGGTCAGTCGATCGACAATGACCCACACTTGATCGTTTCCGGACTTGGTTCTAGGCAATCCTCTTACAAAATCCATAGAGATTGAGTCTCATTTCCACTGCGGAATCTCTAATGGCTGCAGTAATCCCTTTGGTTTACTTCTTTCCGCCTTGACCTTTTGACAGTTCAAACATCTAGCCACAAATTCAGCTACATCCTTCTTCATGCCCGACCACCAGAAGTTTTGTTTCAAATCCTTATACAATTTATCCCCACCAGGATGAACTGAATAGGGTGTGTAATGACCTTCCTTCATTAATTGCTCCATTATCTTCTTACACCCTTTAGGTATTATCCACCTACCTTAGAATCTTACACTCCCATCCGGGTGTAATTCAAATGGACCATGTTTTCCATCAACCATCTTCTCCTTGATGCTCCCTACCCAATTGTCATCTCCTTGTGCTTGTTTGATTTCCTCAAACAGGGTTGGAGTAGCCGACATGTAATATAATTTCATTTCTTGTTCCACCTGACCACACATCTTTATTTCTAGATTGAGTCCTTGAAAATCCTTGCATAATTGCTCGGGTAATATCCAAAGAGCATGGTTTGTTTTCCGACTCAAGGCATCAGCTACCTTGTTTTCTTTACCCTCTTGGTATTGAATTTCCAAGTCATAATCTTTAATCAACTCCAACCATCTCCTTTGCCTTAAATTGACATCTCTCTGAGTAAAAATATACTTTAAACTCTTGTGGTCCGTATAAATTTTGCATGAGACTCCATAGAGGTAGTGTCGCCAAATTTTGAGAGCGAATACCACGGCTGCTAGTTCTAAGTCATGTGTCGGGTAGTTAGCTTCATGAGGTTTTAATTGACGAGAAGCATAAGTTATTACCCTTCCATCTTGCATCAAGACGCATCCTAGTCCTTTGTGGGACGCATCAGTGTACAACTCATAACCTTCCGTTCCAACAGGTAAGGTCAACACTGGAGCAGTTGTCAATCTCTTCTTAAGTTCCTGGAATGCCTGCTCGCATTCTTCGTTCCAACTATACTTGGTCGTCTTTTTGAGCTGGTTTGTCAATGGTCTTGCTATCTTCAAGAAGTCCTGAACAAATCTTTGGTAATATCCCGCCAAACCTAAGAAACTACGGACTTTCGTAACTGATTTGGGTACTTCCCATTCAATTACAGCTCGTATCTTGGCTGGGTCTACCGCTATTCCTTCCTTGGTGATTACGTGTCCAAGAAATGCGACTTCTCTCTTCCAAAATTCGCATTTTGAAAACTTTGCGAAAAGTTTTCTTTCCCTTAGTGTCTGTAACACTGTCCTGAGATGTTCCTCATGTTCCTCCGGTGTCTTAGAGTAGACCAAGATGTCATCTGTGAAGGCGACGACGAATTTATCCAAGTACGGAAGGAAAATTCGATTCATCAAGTCCATAAAGGTTCCTGGGGCGTTAGTCACTCCAAATGGCATGACCGTGAATTCATAGTGCCCGTATCTCGTCCGAAATGCCGTTTTAGGCACATTCTCCTTCGCGACTCGCACTTGGTGATATCTTGACCGTAAGTCAATCTTCGAGAATACGCCCGCTCCTTTCAACTGATCAAATAGATCATCGATCCTGGGCAACGGGTACTTTTTCTTTACTGTGACTCAATTGAGTTCCCTATAATCGATACACAGTCTAAGACTCCCATCCTTCTTCTTAACGAACAGGACCGGTGCGCCCCAAGGCGATACGCTTGGCCTAATAAATCCCTTCTCCAATAATTCCGCCAATTGTGCCTTCAGCTCCTCCATCTCTTTAGGTGCCATTCGGTAAGGCGCTTTCGAGATAGGTGAGGTTCCTGGTATGAGGTCGATGGTGAATTCCACTTCCCTTTCCAGTGGCATTTCCGTGAGATCGTCGGGGAATACGTCAGGAAATTCGCGTACAACTGGGATTCGATCAATCTCAAGTTCTTCTACTTCAGCATCTTGCACCAAACAAAGATACACTTCGCATCCCTAGTGCAAGAACTTATTCAATTTCTGCGTCGTCAACAACCTTGAGTCGGGTTGCTTGCCAATTCCTCGGTAGGATATTCTCATTCCCTTTGGTCCTCGTAGGACAACCTTTCGCTCATTACACACGATCCGACCTTTATACTTATCCAACCAATCCATCCCGAGGACTACATCGATGCCCTCAAGTTCAAAACGAACGAGGTTTTCGGGACAGTTAAATCCCGTTATTTCTATAGCAACGTTGTCATAACTATCTCTACCGGCTACTACTACTCCCGAGGCCGTTGTGACATTTAGATCTAATCTAGCAGTAGGCCTTAACTTCAGTTTATCAGCAAATGCAGATGATATAAATGAATTGGTAGCCCCCGTATCAAATAGTACTAATCCAAGCACTGAGTTTATGGGGAATGTACCAGTTACGGCGTCGCTAGCCTGAGCCTGAGCGCTATTGACGACGTAAATCCTGCCTTGCTTCTCCGCGCTGCTTTCTCCCATCACTTGCTTTCCTTTGTGGTTGGGACCAAACGTGACGTTTGTTGATCTTCCCAAATTCACTGACTGGAGTTGGTCCTTTTATCTTCTGCCCCTGCGGGCTTCTGGCCGGCATTCCCATTAAATCTTCTCCCTTAGCTTACATTCTGTAGGGGTTTTTGGGGACTGTCTAACTGACTTTGGCACTCAAAGGACTTGTGTCCAAAGAGACCACACTTAAAGCACTTAAGTTTCATCCCTTGACAATTTTCTCCGGGATGATTCCTTCCACACCTTCGGCAAGCAGGAAGGTTCCCCTGATTGATTCCTTCCCTTCCTCTTCCTCGTATTGGGTTAAAGCTACCTTGGTTAGCTTTCTTGTTTCCCGACGGAAACTTCCGTGATTTATCATCAGCCTTCCTTTTACTTCGGCCGTAAACTTCCTGTTGGTCCAAGTACACCTGATAATGATCCGAGGCTCTATCGTACGCCTCCAAGTACACCTGATAATGATCCGAGGCTCTATCGTACGCCTCTTTCAGAGTAGAGTAATGATCCGAGGCTCTATCGTACGCCTCTTTCAGAGTAGAGCACATGAATGGTGCAATTGCCCTTCTCACATCCCAATCCAATCCTCGAACAAATCTTCGTGCCTTACTTGCCTCATCAGGCACAATCTCTTGAGCGAAACGCATCAACTCCACATAATTATCATGGTATTCTTGGATAGTTGCTCCCTTTTGCTTTAGTCGTAGAAACTCCTCGCATTTAATCCCTTTAATACGCTCGGTGTAGAATTGTTCTCTCAATTCCACTTTAAATTCCTCCCAACCAAACGCTGGGTCTTGCAGGAGGTCAGGTCCAACTATTGTCCACCAATTGTCTGCGGCTTTCGTCAGGTAATAGACCGCGGAAGGTACTCGTTGATTCGCAGGACAATTCACTGCGTTAAGCAATTTGTCGAACGTTCGGGTCCATTCCTCCAAAATCACTGGATCTTTTTCTCCAACGTAATACGGTGGTTGCCGGTTTGCTATTGCCTTAGCAAAATCTACCCGTGGCTGCCCTTGGTTTTGGTTCTGGGCTTGCTGAGCTAGCATAAACTCAGCCATTCGTTCCATCGCTTGGGCCATACGATCTATTGCAGAGATATTATCGTCGTTACCAGCAGGCGCATTTCGTCTCGGCGGCATTTTCACTGGACGATAGTTCCAAATTAATACCCGAGGTATAAAAGTTCTTACGGAATTAGCTAGTTAGGCAGTCAGTATAACACCTACTCAAGTCCTATACGACACTTCCTAGCATTCACTTTATTATACCCTCTAAGCAAGGGTTTCAATCATAGCATAATGATAATTAATGCATTACGCTAGCAAGCTTACTCACAATAATCCTAAGCAATCACATGCAGGAAATCACAAGTATTGATCATACTATTCAACAACCAGAATCGTGAGATTCTGTAGAGTAGAAGTGAAATACCCCCTTCTTACGCTACCTGGCTTCCGTTCCAGCTCTGCTCCGAAGCTTATACTCATCGAGCTGTAACAATGACTTAGGTCGGTTTTAACGAACCTAAGCTGATTTCGAAACTTGGTTAACTCGAAACTAGAGCTAACTCGAAAAGAGGGCTGACTAAGGGTTCTGACTTGAAACAGGGCTCTGATACCAACTTGTAACACCCCGGCTCGGCTATACCATACATCCGGAGTAGTTACCGCCACACCTAGACTGAACCCAATCAAATCCAAATAGAGTTCACTCTAGATGCACAGGCTGAAGACAAGGAAACTGTTTCATGTCGTCATTACCCATCATAACTTCATATATATATATATATATATATATATATATATATATATATATATATATATATATATATATATATATATATATATATATTAGCAGCAAAAGGGTAGCTATACTAGCTACCAATATATACAAGAGTTTTCTTACGGCCCATTAGAACAAGAGTTTGGGTTATTCCCGACCTTACTAGCCAACTTGGAACTACCATGGCTACAAAAAGGTATTTACACAAAAAGGTCAGTTTTGACTCCTTCCCTGAGACACAACCTACTCTAGTGGGTGGTACACTGGGCCGGTATAGGTTCCCCAAACAAGGTGCCACTCGCCCTCAAACCAGGTAATATGATCTAGGAAATTACATGGGGTGTTTACCATCATCCACTCGTCAAAACTATCCGGGGGACTAGGGTCCCACGGATAAGGGTAGTGAACAACGAACTCAAGAGGGTCGCTCCCCGCTAAAACCTCGATGGGGTAGAACCCATAACTCGCCTGAATAGCATCAATGAAACTCAATGGACTATTGGGAGCAGGAGAACAGACAGGTACAACTGGGTGAACATGAGCAGGAACAGGATCAGGAGCATAAGCCGGAGCTGGAGGGTCAGGAGCGAAGCCGGGAGTATACGGGTCGTCACCCGCCAGGTACTGCACATAATCATCATAATCTATTATGGGGAACATGAACTCTGATGAACCACCAGAGTTCCCTGGGCTGCAAGAGCCCGCGCTAGACTGCATCTGATAAGGGACACAATGAAGTGTAGTTAGCACGACGGCTAACTAAGGAAATCCATTGTCACTCAAAAGTAAACAAAGGTTTTGGAAATATAATAATTTGAAAGCTGTAAAGTTTTACCCATGAGTTGAAAATCTACCTGCAACCAGATTATCAACAGGAGAAAGTATAGTAGAGTATATGAGTTGAATCGACATATAAAACTTTTCTCAATTAAAAAAATAATGGCATAGCTGCCACTCAAAATCACTTTTCCGTCTTTCATACAAGTTTGCAAAACTTGTCATCTCCAGGAATTTACATCATTTTTATCTCAAAAGAGAGAGAGTTCGGCAGCACATTTCAGTGCTCAAAATTCGTCACATTTTGTTCTTCAGCATAGTTACGGAGTAACTAAACTTTCATAGTTGAAATTCACTTAGTTTCCCGGAGTAACTAAACTTTCATAGTTGAAATTCACTTAGTTTCCCCGAGTAACTAAACTTTCATAGTTGAAATTCACTTAGTTTCCCCCTGGGTAAGCGTGAGGCCTTTTCGGAGTGTTTTCTTAACCTCCCTTCTTCCAACTCCGGGCCATGGCATTTAAGCCCTCCCGTAGGTCAATCATCTCAACAGCCTCGGGCCATGGCATTCAAGCCCTCCCGTAGGTCAATCATCTCAACAACCTCGGGCCATGGCATTTAAGCCCTCCCGTATGTCAATCATCTCAACAACCTCGGGCCATGGCATTTAAGCCCTCCCGTAGGTCAATCATCTCAACAACCTCGAGCTATGGCATTTAAGCCCTCCCGTAGGTCAATCTTGTAAACAACCGCTGGGCTATGGCAATTAAGCCCTCCCGTGGGTTAATCAAGTCCTCCACAACTTATCCAGAAACTAAGGTTTTCAAAACATTCTTTCTTTCCTAGATTCAAATAGCGTTTTCACATAATGTCTCAAAATGACTATTTCTTTTAAAATATGTTTCCAAAATATTCACATTTACCAATGGCTTTTTCACATAAATTCCTCAAGTGACAAGGGTTATATTTGTTTCTTAAAAACAAGATTTTCCTTCCAAATTGATGTACATAACTTCCAAAACAATGTTTGTTCTTTCAAAAATTGAACTCAGTTGCCCGTAGGCCTTTCAAACATTATATCATGCAGGAGAAAAAATTTCAGAAGAAAATTCAGTCGAAAACAGATCCGTGCACATTGGACGCGCTGATGTCCACACCACCGGACGCACGACGGACGCGCGCGTCCGGTACCGCGTCCGGTTGTTCTGCCTGGTTCCGCCTACTGGACGCCCGACGGACGCGCTGTGGACGCGCGTCCAGGATCGCGTCCCTGAAATTCTGCCAGTTTTGGGCAGCGAAAACGGTGTGGTAACGACTTGATTTTCCAATATTTCCATATGGATATAAATATAACATATACATGCATATACTAGCTATGAACATGTATACAAAAATTTCCAAAATTCAAAGAGTAGTCTCATGAGCTAACTAAGAAATTCTCAAACTTAACACATAATTTCCACATAAAACTCCTAGTCTCATAGTTCACTAGCAATTGTCCATTTTCAAGTGACTAAACCGACTTAAGGGATTCCTTACCTTTCAAGTAGCTTTTAACACCGTAGAAAATGTTGTGATCCTCTCCTCCAAATTTCCACCGAAGATCCTAAATAATGTTCACCATAATAACAATATTTTCAACAATTCTTAGCTTAAAATTAAGTTCTAGGAAAGGATTCTAGTCCTTTTAACCGAATAAAATCAAAGTTTTACCTAGTATGGAAGAACTAGTGAAGGAAATGGCTATGGAGCTCCTTGAACACAAGGATGAAGATGAAATCTTTCTCTCTCTTTCTTCTCTAATTAATTCGGCCAAGGTGGAGGAATGGGGGAAACTTGGAGCTTAAGTCACATCTTAGTAAGACTTATCCATACTCATCCCATTTAATTAATCCATTTTTACTTGCATGGTAAATAAATGTGACACTTGTCACAATTCCATGGTAAATCTTAAAGAGTAAGACTTCCCTTGCCAGTTAGGGGTTAAATCAGATAAAAGTTCGGAGGAATATAATTTAATTCGAGAAAATTTTAATACCAAAATTATTCTAAAAATAATCCCGTCATTAATCACTAAAATCGGACAATTTTCTGGTATATCGCGAAATACAGCAATACGAAGGTTCATAATAAATTTCACTCTTACAGTTCGTCTTATTTCAATTGAACTTAGTAGGAATTTCATGCTTAATCATATCATGCATAATAATCCATTTCCCAGGGGAAATTCGAACTGTATATACATCCTTAAAATTTTTACAGTTCGTGACCGCGTATGATCGCAGCTTATTAATAACTATTCTTACTTATAAAATCCTTTTGCAGTATCGAGTGACCATCTCATGAATATCATAGCCTAAAAAAATATTTTTCGAACCCTAGACTTATTGGAATAGGTGAGGGGTTACATCTTTGCCCGGGAAAATTGAGTATAAATAGCCTAGTTATAGTAGATTTTAGGAGACTTTTGATTAGATTTCATTTGTACTTCAATTACACTTCAAGATTTTCTCTCTCTACTCTAGAACTCTCTCAAGAGATTGAAGAAACCTAGGCGCAAAAGGATTGACAAACCTCAAATCCTTGGTGTTTTTTATCTTCCTTTGTAGATTCAACTTCAATTTCGTAATCATTTACATTTTCTATTGCAATTTCATTCTTGTTTTCAATTGATTGAATGTTGATAATGACTAGCATGGGTGGCTAGTTTCTTCTAGGGATTGAATTGTGAAGCCATTGCTACATGCTAGTGTGAAATCATATTCTCAAATTGGATTTGTGATTTAGTGTTTATTATAGCTTCT
Organism: Ipomoea triloba; assembly: GCF_003576645.1. Classification (NCBI taxonomy): domain Eukaryota; kingdom Viridiplantae; phylum Streptophyta; class Magnoliopsida; order Solanales; family Convolvulaceae; genus Ipomoea; species Ipomoea triloba. The sequence continues at coordinate 26,360,993 of NC_044918.1, read as the reverse complement.
TGTTGGAAATGGATGAATTTGTATGTTGTCTTGTGAATTAGGGCCTAATTCATGAGGTGTTTTAGGTATCTTTCTCCTAATCAAGAGATTGCTAGGAGTTAGTAGACTAGCTTCCATTTGCATTCCCCGTATTCATGGTTGCAGTAGGTGCTAGGCGCTAGTCGGGCGGTAGATCAGACTAGCGCGTAGCGCCTAAGCGGTCTAGGCGGCGCCTAGGCGGTATCTAGGCGGTTCTAGGCGGCAACCTATAAAAACAAAAAAATTAATTCATGTGTGTGGGTGTATGTCATATATATATATATATATATATATATATATATATATATATATATATATATAATATATATATCTCTCTTACTTCTCTTACTTATATAAATAAATAAATTTAAATATAATAATAAAATTAACAAGGCCGACTAGCTCGAGTTAACTCGGCTAACTCTGTCGAGTTGGGCAAGTTAACTTGGCCAAATTCGGCCTAGTCGGCCGCCAACTCGGCCCAGTCGGCCGAGTTAGGCGCTAGGCGGCCGGCCACCTAGGCGGATGCCTAGGGAGCAATTCGCCTCGGTCTAGGAGCGCCTGCCTAGGCGGCCTAGGCAGGGATTTTTGCAACAGTGCCCGTATTAGATCCAAGAGGACATAGTCTATGACAAGGCATAGACAAAGTGTTAGATGAAATGATTCAATGGAATTCGGTGACACTTGGGTGTTCCCTTGACCTTTGAGAGGCCGTTAAGACTGGAATGGCGATGGTACAAAGTGAACCTTGCTAAGAGAGTAGTAAACACTAGCACAAATCCTAACTCAAAGTACACTAGAAGCACGTGCAATGGCTAAGCAATTCACACCCCTACTCCTACTTACATTCACACCTCTCTTTACCCACGCAAACAGCATACTTTCAAAAGATGTTGAGTTAAGGTTAATCAAAATAAGGTTCGTTTGATAGAAAATAGGCTAGATTAGTGTTGGGTTCAAGTTTAGGCTTGAAAACACTAGTATAAGATTCACAGGTTACTCTTAGATAGACTTTGGGATCAAAATTTGAATAAGTATTTATATGATCTAAATAGGGTATTTTTAAATCATACTTAGGTATATAAAAAATAGCTTATGCCAAGCCTTTAATTTTGAAATTATATCGGGTATTATAAAATATAGTTCATAGTTATGAAAGATAATTAATAAATATAAGAGTTTTAGGAAAATAGGTTTTGGGGGTATCACAGTAATAAAGAGGCATAAAAGGTTATTTTCCACTATTTTTTCAGTTATTTATTCCACTTTAAGAACATCTTGTAGTGCTATTCTATAATAAGGTGTAAAATTTACATTGAATTTTACTTTTCTTTCATTATATTCCAGCTCAAAATGAAATACTTAGAAAATATATCCCTTGCACTCTTAAGGTGCGCACATTTAAACCTTAAGGTGCGTAGTTTAAGTGTTTAAAGTGTTTGGTTTTAAGGCTTAAGATTCACTAATTTGTATATTCACTAACTTGGCTAAAAAACTAAAGAATTTGCCTTAAGGTGCACGGTTTTAGTTTTTAACGTGCGTGGTATGCAAGCTTAAGGTGCACCAATTTGTATATTCAAACAAAAACTATAAAAGTGCCAGAGCCTTAAGGTGCGTATATTTAAACCTTAAGGTGTGTTGTTTTATTGTTTAAGGTGTACGGTTTTAAGTCTTAATGTGCATTAATTTGTATAATCACTGACTTGGACCAAAAACTAAAAATGTTCAATTTCCAAAGCCTTAAGGTGCGTGGATTCACTCTTTAAGGTGCGTGGTTTAAGTTTTTAAGGTGCGTGCTCTGAAAGCTTAAGGTACGCAAATTTGTATATTGAAACAAAACTAAAAAAAAATTGCCAAAGCCTTAAGGTGCGTGGTTTAAGTCTTTAAGGTGCGTGTTTTGAAAGCTTAAAATGGGCCAATTTGTATATTCAAACAAAAACTAAAAATGTTCAAGTGCCAAAGCCTTAAGGTGCATAGCTTTAAACCTTAAGGTGCGTACCTTTACTCTTTAAGGTGCACGGTTTTAAGTCTTAATGTGCATTAATTTGTATAATCACTGACTTTGACCGAAAACTAAAAAAGTTCAAGTGCCAAAGCCTTTAGGTATGTGTATTTACTCTTTAAGGTGCATGGTTTTAGTCTTTAAGGTGCGTGAAATGAAAGCTTAAGGTGCATTAATTTCAATATTCCCTGACTTACAGGTAAGAAGTATATTTAAACCTTAAGGTGCGTGCATTTAGTGTTTAAGGTGTGTGGTTTATAGACTTAAAATGCGTTAATTTGTGTATTCAATTACTTAGTACAAAAAACTAAAGAAGCTCAATTGCCAAACTATTAAGTGCATAAAATTAAACCTCAATGTGCGTGGTTTTACTCTTTAAGGTGTGTAGTTTTAAGATGCATTAATTCAAAACTACAAAATTTTATATCTTTTCAAATAAAAAGCCTCCAAAATATATACAAGTTTCATTACAGTCAACATCATACAAATATTCATTTTTTTTCTCAAATTTCAATGCTTTACACTTGTTCTCATCATGCAGCTCATTAATTTCAACATATAATATTGTTGCAAGATATTTCACTCTGAGACAATCAAGTTGGGCTTTGTTTTCCTTCTATAGCCCACAATCCTATTCACGCGTCCCCATGCCCATATATGATTCCATGTGGCGCATTATAAATACACCACAACCAGTTTTGTTCTTGGAGTCTCTCCACTTCATCTCTATTGTGAGTGGAACAACATTTTTAAGTTCCATTGCCTTGATACCTAGGCCCTTCCACTCCAAAAATTTAATAAACATTTTTTTCTACAAATGAATAATTTAATTAGAAAAAAGTATACAATTTATAAAATATCTTTAAACAGTATTTAAGTGCTTTTGGGGACTTACCAACTCCAATGGTATTTGGTATTTTTCCATATTTCGCCTCAGTATTGACATTAACGAAATAATTATCAAGTATATCAATGCGGTGAGTCTTCACATTGATACATATAACATATATGTGCTCCGACGCAATGATAGGGAAAAAGAATAGCATTTGGATATTTTATAATATATGTTAACATCTAAAAAAATAAATAGAATTGTATGTATGTATTTAGAGCTTAAGGTGCGTGAATTAAAAGCTTAAGGTACATGGTTTTAAAACTTAATGTGCATTAAATTAAATCTACATTGCCTTACATACAAAAGTTGAGAAATACCACTGCCAAGGCTTACGTGCGTGGTTTTAGAGCTTAAGGTGCGTGATTTTAAAGTTTAAGGTGCATTAAAATACATCTAATTTGCCTTATAGACAAAAGTTGAGAAATATCACTTCCAAGGCTTAAGTGCATGGTTTTAGAGCTTAAGATGTGTGAATTAAAAGCTTAAGGTGCGTGATTTTAAACCTGAATGTGCATTAAATTAAATATACATTGCCTTACAGACAAAGGTTGAAAAATACTATTGCCAAGGCTTAGATGCGTGGGGTTTTAGAGCTTAATATATGTTAATATCTAAAAAATAAATATAATTGTATGTATGTATGTATTTAGAATAGAAGTTACCAAAGTAATAACATTGATATCAATATCGCCAATCTCTTCATTTAGCCTTTCTTCAAAACGTTGAAACCTTGTCTGCTCATTCCCTGATGGTGCCACAACAGTATAACTCTGCATAAATAAAATGTCATTAGAAATTTCATGATACATTTAATTAATAATTCATGTTGTTTTATGGACTTACAACTGGGAATGTCGTTGCAAAGAACCTCAAGGGAGAAATTGCGTCTCTATACTTCTCTAAGTGATTTAAAATCAAATAACAGGCATCAAGTACAGCAGACGACACATTGATTCTCCTTCAAGGAAAATAGTTGCTCTATCATCAACAACCTCTCCCCAAATGTGAAAATAATGTAAACCCTACAATATTTAGTTAAATGTGTAAGATAAAGTAATAAAATATGCACTTAACAGCTACATTTAACATTAAATAAATATGCAATTTAAGTAAAACTTACTCATTGATGTCCTTATTTTAAAAAATCCAGCGTTGACATGCCTTCTCGACTGCTGTGAATGGTTGAGATACATTTACTTCCTTGACATAAATGGAGATCCCTTTGGTAGTGTAATTTTTATAGTTCTTCGCGCCTCTGGTGGACATACATTTCTTTACAGCAGCATCCTCAGAACCACCCTCTTGATCACCCTGTTGAACATCCTGTGGAAGGCCATAATGCGCTGCAATATTTGCAATGTTGTCCCAAGAACCATCCCCAGCCTCTGGTGGAGTCAATACAAGACTGAAACTTGGAACGTCACCAACCTTCTTGTTATACTCTATCCTCCTTTGTATAGCAAGGTCAATGACATCAATATTCTCAGGATTTTCCCAAAATGCATCTTGGCTGCTCATTGCATCCACCTCTTCTTGCACAGATTGTTGCACCTCTTTCCCAATTCCAAGCATCTTTTGAGCCAAAGATTGCATGGCCTTAACATTCTCGTTCTCTGCAAGCATTGGTGGTGCTTGTTGGGCCAATTCAATGACCTCTACATGGTTGCACCAAGCAATTGCAACTTCTCAATGAATCGAGAAATGTAGGCATACTTTAGAATACAATTAAAAGTATATTAGAGTGTGTGAAAAGAACAAAGTTGGGAATCACCAACGGTAAGACATAGGTGCGTGAATTTAAAGTTTAAGGTGCATTGTTTTAAAGCTTAAGGTGCAATAAAATCAATCTAAACTACCTTATAGAAAAATGTTGAGAATTACCACTATCAAGCCTTTGGTGCGTGAATGTAAAGCTTAAGGTGCATGAATCTAAAGATTAAGGTGCGTTAAAATAAATCAAAATTGCCTTGCAGATAAAATTTGGAAATTACTACTGACATGCCTTAGGTGCATAAATGAAAAGCTTATGGTGTGTGAGTTTAAAGCTTAAGGTGCATTGTTTTAAAGCTTAAGGTGAATTAAATTAAATCTAAACTACCTTACAGAACAAAGTTGAGAATTACCAATGTCAAGACTTAGGTGCGTGAATTTAAAGCTTAAGGTGCGTTAAAATAAATATGGATTGCCTTGCAGATAAAAGTTGAAAATTAATACTGTCATGCCTTAGGTGTGTTGGTCCCAATGGGTTAAGGAGTGAGTCTAGAGAGGAGGTGCATAGACTCACTAGGGTTTTTGAACATTTTCGTCACAAGTTAATATCTTTGAGGATAATAACTTGGTCAAAGTGATATTTCAGCAGAAATTATAAGCTTCAATTTTGTTGTACTATGCACGTCTTGTGTGTAGTTTTAGAAAATATTTTAGGCTAGGTCGATGATATGCAGTGCAAAATAAAGGAAATAAATACAGAGAGAGAGAGAGATAGAGAGTTTTTATAGTGGTTCGGCTGTTTACGAAGCCTACTCCACTCTTCTTCACAGTGTGTGAAGGTTTTCACTAATTTTCCTTTTAGTACAAAACTTCTCCCAGTGTGTTTCCTTGATCACCAAGCCGGACAACACACAATCTCCAGGTTTTTAAACTTCACAAAGTTTACTCCGCCTCTTTCTACTTTCTCCAAGTAGAGTGGGTTGATTGAATATTAAGTTCTTCTTTTCTCCAACTTGAAATCTTGGCTTGAGTATTCTTGAATGAACAATAATGCTGCTCAAGATTTCCTTTGATACTAGATCTGCCTTTGTAGAATTTTCTCTCTTTTTGCGCATTGATCACTTGCATATTTTTCGAGCTTGAATACTTGCTAATTTTCGAATGACCAGCACCTCCTTCTGAATAGGAAGGGGTATTTATAGGTGTGAAACTTTGACCCGTTGGAGGGAAGACAAAAATTCAAAAAATTTGCATGTGCATATGGGGCATGTGTTGTGTACATATTCTATGTGGCACACAACACATGCTTAATATGCACACGCGAATTTTGAATCCCCCAATTGCAAACAGCACATGCACACAACACTCACACACAAATTTTGAAACTCCTAATTGAACACATCACATTTTCCATATGCACACGCAAATTTTGGACCCCCAATGGATCTCATCCACATATCTAATTTATTTATGGGGATGGTTCATGTAGTGGGTGGTTGCTTCCTTCTATCCTATCAACCAAGTTAGGCTCTAGGCGGTCAAGTCCGCCGAATTAGGCGCTAGGCGGGCACTAGGCGGTCAGTTGCCTAGACAAACGCCTAGGAGAGAAATCATCACGGTGTAAGGGCGCTTAGCGCCTAGATCAATTTTTGCAACAGTGCCAAAATGACACTTTAGTGATCGTGGTGTGAACTACTGAACTTAGACTCTCAGTTATTTGCAATGTAAATTTAGTCTTTAAGTTCTTAATGATATGGTGTATTTACTTCATGAAGTAATCAAAAAATTTTAAAGACCAAATTAAATCCATCACTTTGTTAAGAATTTAAGGACTAGACTTACACCACAAATCCATCACTTTGCTACGAATTTAAGAACTTAGACTGATGAGAAAAAATCATCACTGACATGTCCGTTTCTCCACCTTTATCGTGGACCACAGACTACCAAGCATTATGGTCCAAGTGACAAAACGACGTTGTTTTTATTAATGAAAATAGACGGATAAAACTGTCTCCATTCCGCACAATTGCAATTCCCTTTCAACACAACTGTAGTATCAATTCAACACAACTGCAGTTCCAGACGGATGAAAGGCCTCCGACAACTGCAGTATCAGTTCAACACACCTGCAGTATCAGTTCAACCCAACTACAGTATTAGTTCAACACAATTGCATTATTAGTTCAACACAACTGTAGAATCATTTGATATGAACTATAGTATCAGTTACGGACACAATTGCAGTATTAGTTCAACACAACTGCAGTATCAATTCAACACAAATTCAGTATCAGTTGAACACAACTGCAATATCAGTTCAACACAACTGTAGTATCATTTGAGACGAACTGTAGTATCAATTACGGAGATTTACTGGGAGTCGTTTCTCCCACTTATTGAAACGACACCATATTGTGACCTTGGTCCACAATGCGTTGTGGACCGCAGTCCACGATATAAGAACTGTCTAACAACACAGTCAACATTTTTCAAATCAGTTCTATATTTCTTAATGGGATACGAGTCAAATAGACCCTTCAAGTATAGATCAAAATGCAATTAAACCCTTAAACTACAAAAAGCTCCAATTAGATACTCTAACTCCTCATTTTTATGCAATTTAGCCCATAACCTTTTAAATTTATGCAACTAGATCAATTTGAGGGTAAACTCAAGGTAATAGCAGGTAAAATTATTATTTAAAAAGGGGAAAAGGGTCAAATACACCCTCAAGCTTTTGCTAAGAAGTCAATTAGGCCCTTGAACTTTTGAAAGTTGCAATTAAATCCACAAACATTTTATTTTGGAGCAATTAAACCCACTAACTTATTGGTGATTTGTGATGGCTTCTCCGTCGACTGGAGATTGCGAACAAACTGGTCGCAATCTCCGTCGACCGGAGAAGGCAACCAGTTTGGTCGCCTACTCCGGCGGCGACCGTTCATCAGTGACTGATTTTGACCTAAATGCCTAAGGTTCGCCGTTCGCCGCGAACCTAATTGACCTGCAATCACAAGTCACCAACAGGTCAATGGGTTTAATTGCTCTAAAATAAAATGTTTGTGGATCTAATTACAACTTTCAAAAGTTCAAGAACCAAATTGACTTCTTAACAAAAGTTTGAGGGTGTATTTGACCCTTTTCCCTTTTAAAAAAATCACAATTTCCGGCTTCTCTGTCGACGAGCTTTATTAGTATTCTGTCGTTATTTGGACTAGATTCATTCTGTGTTGGTGCTGGTGCCGATCCGTTCAATATCATCGTCGGCTCAGCTATGTAATTAAGTTGAAAAACATGGCCGACGCTAAAGAAACTACAGAAGGAATAAGTAAGATTTCTGATTCATAATACCTGATATGATTGCTCTTCATTTCTTCAGTATTTAATCCTCGTAAAAACCTGCTAAAAACTATGCAGTTCACAAGTGCGAAACCTCATCGAGTTCTCCGGTGGAGCAAGTGGCTCTCAAGTTTCCAATCATCGATGACCCAACCATACCGGTTGTCATGTTTCGGATGTGAGTTCAGGGGCGCTGGCTTGCTTCCTCCTCTCTTTCCTCATCCATTTCTTCTGGTGTCGCTGGGACACCTGATGGCGAAGGTGTTCACCTGTAGTGTTCTTCGAGGGGCAGAAGTGGGAGTTCAAGCTCAACCCGGGGCCGTTTAGCATGAAGCTGCATGTCCTCAGTACTCCATCCACCTTGTCATTGTCGTCAAGGATTTCTACGAACGAGCGTTGAGTTTTTGGGTTGCGTTAACCGTACTGGTGATGACGCAGGTTTTGGTGTTTGGATGGGCGGGAGTTTTCCAGCGGTTCTTCGTGGAGTCTGGGTAGATGGAGAAGCCCCAATTGGACGAAGGTAATTTTCTTTTTAAAAAAATAATTAATTTATTTGAATTTAAAAAAAAAATAAGTTTTATAAAATTTTAATTATTATTTTTAATTAAAAAATACATTTTTACCTATTACCTAGAAGCAACCTGTTAATAGACCTAATTGCATAAAAGTGATAAGTTAAAGTGTCTAATTGAAACATTTTTTAGTTTAGGAGTCTCATTGTATTTTGGTCTATAGTTGAAGGGTCTATTTGACCCTTATCCCTTTCTTAATTATAGGAAAAATATTACTTGAACTTTCAAATTTTACAGTATACTTTTATTCCCTTACTCAAAATTTTAATGTTGATATTTTTATTGGGATCGAGCCAACAGAATGAAGATAACTTATCATCTCTGATTATATCATGGACTACAAATGAGAGAATAAAGATTGAGAGTTCATGTAATAGAATTTATATTTCTCTCAGTCGTATATATTACTCCGTATATGTCAATTGGGTGAATACATCCCGTTTAATTTCAACATCAGAGCAGCCAACCTCCCCCACTCATGGCATAGAAACAATAATTTTTTTAAAAAAAAAAGAAGTTTAGATGATAAGACATATCTACGATTGAAATACAAAAGCAGCAACCCATCCAATATCGGCTGGCCAGCTGCATGCAGAACTGGTCCTAAGTAAGGGCGAGCCAGGCGACCGCCAAGGACCCATATTATATATATATATATATATATATATATATATATATATATATAGTGTTATAATTATAATAGAAAATAAAAAACTTAACTGATGTGCATGGTAGGAAGTCGGGAATCTAAACTCAACCGGTTAGTTGGGCGACCGCTCAAGGCCCATGCTTGAAGGGGCCATATACTATTTGCCGGTTTGAGCCGTTGTCCGCTGGATCCTAGTATCCTAACTTGTAAGTTGTTATTCTATTTTTTTTGTCTTTATTTCGATCTGCAATTTTGTACACAGGCAACACAACGCACCTATACGGCTATAAATCTTTAATCCTCTAATGAGTAATGTAAAGTTTATTTGGATAATGGATTATGCAATTTCTTACATTTTGGAATATATATAATTTTTTAATCATAATTTTATATATATATAATTCTGTTCAAATGTGGTCGCGCCTTCCCGTGCGACCGTGCAGTTTACACCACTCAATGTTAAGAAATGCATCACTCAATGTTAAGAAATGCACCACAATGAAAATGCATAAAAACACCTCATAACTCTCCTGTTTCTAATTGTGCATTTCTTATCACTGTGTGGTGTATTTTTTCATACGTAGTGGTGTGTTTTTGGTGATGTGTACCTAATAGTGCCTATTTGTGTGATGTATTTCTTAACATTGTGTGGTGCATTTCTTAACACTGAGTGGTGTAAACAGCACCTACCGCACGGCCACACCTGATTATGACCATATATATATATATATATATATATATATATAGGGACTGGATCCAATGAGATCACCCTGAGATCATGAGATCCCATCTGAGCCATCTATAAAATAGGAATGAATGATTATGATTAATCCTACAATATGAATTATATTAGGATAGAATTAAAAGAAAAGGATAGAGTTGTAATTTGATTAGAATTTATAATAAATGAAATTAATGGAACATAATAATTCTCATATATTAAGGAATCCTAATCATGGTAATTCAGTGGGATCTTTTGTTTAATTTTAACACACAATCCGTAAAAAAGGAAAAGAATTAGTGACAAACGTACAAGAGTCCTCCATGGCGCACAACAGTAGAGGTACGTATGAATTCATATTTATTTTTCTAGATTTTGATTGGTTGGATCGGTGTGTGCGTCTGTGGTTGCAAGCGTGTGCATAACTCTGGGGGGAAGTTTGGTTGGGCGTCGATATACATATGCAAATTACTGAATGCAAATTTGCGTACGTTCATGGAGTTCATCACGGGTGATTTTGAGATTTGGTTGGTTGGTCTGTGCGTTAATGGGTTAGTGTTAGGGTGTACACAACTCTGGCTATGACGGTGTGCGGGGGCGTGGGTGTGGTTGGTAGGAGTGTGCATTTGTTTAAGACGGTGTGTGCGAGCGTGAGTGTTAGCGTGTGTGCAACTCTGGCTATTGTTTGTGCGGTGGTTGATAAAAATATCTGAAATACTGATAGAAATTTGTTGTGCGTTCATGGAGTTAAGCATAGGTGATTTTGAAGTTGGGATTGTAGGTGAGTGTGTTATTGGTTTAAGTGTGGGCAAAAACCCATATTATGCCACTGTAGTAGTATGCATGTATTGATGTCGGAGTGTGCACGTTACTGATAGTGCACTTACGTGTTTCTGACATGTGTAGTTTGTTCATGTAATTAGTGAATATTAGGTGTGTGCGGTTCACTACTCTGATGTGTGCTAAGGTCTGTTAGAATTTATATATCAGTGCGATTATTAACAATTATTAGGAGGCCCAAAGGTCTTTGTGTTTGTGATATCGGGTGTGTGCATAGACCTGTTTTGTTTGCCCATGCACTAGAAGGACTTGAAAACACAATTTTCGGAGACAAAGAAGATAGGGAGACCAGTCTTGGAAAACGTGCAACAATGGAAAAATATTGTGGGATCCCGGCTCCAGAAACAATCGTAGTGCACCCACCTAAAGTTTCGAAGAACAAAGGATCTGCCAGGCGAATAAAATCAAGAAGGGAGATTGCTATCAAAGGGATGAGAAAAAAAGGGCACACGTGTAAGACATGTGGATTAGCAAACGGACATGATAGTCGAAACTGCGTAACGAAAAATAAACGGAAATTGGGAGTTGCCCATGCACAGGCCCGGAATGTGTAATTTTAATAATGCATAGATAGTGACCTTCGTCTCTTTCAATTAAATAGTTGTCTTTATATTGTTATCATCTTGGTTGAATCGTTATAGATTTTGTTGAATGTTTTTGCACGATTCTATTTGTTTATGTAGTTACTTGCCACTTATGAAAAGCGTGTGCACACGCTAGTTGACCTATGTGCGTTTCACTAGAATTAGATTATAGTTTGTGCATTGATGGTTATCGGAGTGTGCATTGTACTGACACATGCTTGTTTTAATGCAATGTGTGTGTGCGTATGACGTTTGTTACATGAGAAACAATGGTAATAAATAAATATAGAAGATCGAGTATGTAGTATTATGCTTGTATAACGAGTGTATAACCACCCTAAGAACCCACAGTAAGTTATTAGTATTTAATGGGTATAACATGATAATGTGTGCATGGGAAGTATTCCAATGCGTGCGTTCAAACACTAAACCGTGTGCAAGTTCCTGTACTATGTGCGCATTTAGTATGTCAGGTTGGTGCATAATTAGGGATGGCAATTCAACCCGCCCCCGACGGGGAAAACCGATCCCCGCCCCGACGGGGGCGGGTTCGGGGAATTAATTCGGGGAACAGGGGCGGGGATGGGGAGGAATTCCTAATCCCCGCCGAGGACGGGGACGGGGACGGGGAAGGTATCCCCCGCCCCGACCCCGACCCCGATCCCCGATCCCCGCCCCGTCCCCGATTCCCCGTATATTATATATATTATATATTTATATATATATACGAATTATATATTCAAGCTAGTTCTTTGTTTAGGACTTTAGTTGCCTAGTTCTTTCACTTCTTTGTTTATAAATTTCCCTAATATTTGTCAGCCAGTTTATGGTAAATGTTACGTATTATACTATTTGGCAGACCACCTTCATGAATCGTGATATATATAGATTTCAAAGGCTTAATTAAATGTTATTATGATTATCAATTTTGCAGATTTACTTAATAAAATGTAGGTTTATTACATAGTTTGCAGATTTACTTAGTTTGCAGATTACATAGTTCAGTTTGCAGATTTACTTAGTTTTGATTTTTTTTAAAGTGAAATTACTTAATAAAATGTAGGTTGTTATGAATTATAAATTGAATAAGGAATAAAAATAATCAGTGACTATTATTAGTTCATTTATTACACTCCAAAATATCCTGGAAAACTAGAGAGAATTTATTTGTTGGACATGAATAACATGATGAGAAATAAGCACTGGAAAATTGAAAATAAACTAGTAGTGGAAAATTGGAAATAAACTAGTAGTGGAAATAAAGTAATAAACTAGTAGAAATACCTTTAATTGCTTATATTGAAATAAACTAGTAGAAATACCTTGTATTTGATGTCTATATGTTATCATTTAATAAACATTTAAACATGTACGGTAAACTAATTCTTTTTTACGGTAACAATATAATTTTTTCATAATATTAGTTTCTTGGTTAAATTGATATAATTCAAAAAAAAATCCCCGCGGGGATTCACCATCCCCGAAAAATCCCCGCCGGGGAACGGGGCGGAGATGGGGAATGGGGAATGATTTCGGGGACGGGGACGGGGTCGGGGACTCCATTCCCCGCCCCCGCCCCGCCCCGTTGACATCCCTATTCATAATACTGAAGATAATTAAACCCTATTAAAGTATTAACATTTTTCTCCCCACACGCTTGTGCAGAAGCTACTAACAATGGATGCGTTCCGCTGAAAAGCGTGTGCACACGCTAGTTGATCTATGTGTGTTTCACTGGAAGTAGATTATAGTGTGTGCTTTGATGGTTATCGGAGTGTGCATTGTACGTTAATCGGGCTTGACTTAATGCAATGTGTGTGTGCGAGCATTCGGAGTGGGGTGTGTGTGCAAATGTGTTCAGCCGCACGGGGTAGGGCATGGAGGTTGTGAGATTTATTTTATGCAAAGACTATCACACATACATGCATATGGGTAACTGAAATATCAATTCACTTGATGATTTAAAAATCATAATGCTAGGGCGATTATTTTATTCAAAGGTTAAAAAAATACATTTTGTTCACAATAACGGTTAAATTGAAAAAAAAAATTAAATTACAACTCTATATTCTACATTGGGACAATTTCGACTGTGGTGGGAAGGAAAATAGCCCCTCATCTACTTGCCCCTTCAGTTCTGCCTGCATTCATACATTGCACCAACAAACCCTAAAAGAAGGGGACAAAAAACACAACAAATACCCCACAGCACACACCCCCGACTGAAATGCGCACCCCAATGGCACACACTAACAACGAACAGCACACACCCACACTAGAATGCCCACACCAAATCAATAAACAGCACACACCATCCCCCTAGCACAAACCCACCTCAACACCCATACCACAAACAAAATCCATCATCATCCCCCCACCCCAAAATGCACATACTCCTAAACTAAAATGCACACACCCAAATTATGATGCTCGACTACGCACACACGCTAAGTCTGTCTCGCACAAACTGAAAAACGATTCACATCACACTTATTTCCTCTATTCCACTATCCATTTACACACTCCACCATTCCGACACACACCCCAACACGAAAAAAATATTTTTAATACATCACCCAAAAAAAACAACAATTCCCCCATACAACAAATAACAACAGTCCCACCATTCTGCCATTCATACGCAAACCCAAAAACCATATTTTCATGGTATAAAGAAAATAATTCGTATAAAATATGAAACTTTTTAAAATTGTCAAAGCTATATTATTATGCTTCCATGTTGCAGTGATTTGTCTATACTCTATGATAATTCTTAAATAGTGTTATCCAGAATATATTTAACAACTCTATAAAATCATAATTGTAGGAAACCACCTTAACCAAGAAAAATGACATGCATATTCAAAGTGTTCATCATACACATTTTTGGTATTTACATCCAAAACATTTATCACTTTATTTCAACACAAATATTAGGGTTGCACATACCACAGAATTGATACGCACATACCTTTTTTTTTTTAATTAATGGACGCGGTTTCATAATTTTTTTCTCACAAAATTAATTTATTGAATAAAAACATATCAGGGAAGAAAAACCCCGCGAGTCAAACAACAGAGGATCACGAACAAATAGTGGTAAGGAATTGAAAATAAAATAAAGGGAAGGGGAATTGAGAGAACATCCCATTGATGTTAATGCATCTCCTACCATGTTGGCTTCACCGTAAGAATGAGTAATTGATACCCACACACCTACATATATACCCACACACTATGCATAAGTAACATTATATGCACAGCAATATGTAATTATAATTAAAGAACACCATATCTCAAACATCACCACACTTATTTCTTAATATAATCACCGATTATGCACACACTCCGCCACTACCTGAACGCACATACTTCAAAACTAAAATGCATACACTAAAATATGATGCAAGACTACGCACACACGCCAAGATGACCCTCACACAGTGAAAAATGATCTAGATAGTTTCTTTAGATCTTCATAAAATTCATATGGATATTCATAAATTCATACGAATTTCATTCAAATTTTTATAAACTCATATGAATTTTTATTAACTCATACAAATTTCCAGAATCCAATATTCATATGGCCAGTATATTCAGTGAGCCACTTATTCACATTCATTGCTATACACATACAGATTGAGATACATTCATATATTCAAACGATAGTTGGAACCCAAACCAACCACCCAAAAAAAAATTGAAACAAAGAAAACAACAAAAACAAGTCGTAGACACAAACACCATAAAACGAAGAAAAAAATAGAAACAAGTGATACCTGAACCACCACCAGATGAACTCCTCTTACGCCAAAAAAAATAGAAACAAGAGATACTAGACCACCAACGGATGAACTTCTCTTACGCCGCTTAGACCGCCAGATAGAAACACCAGGGAGCTTTGCCGGAATGTACAGACACAATAGAGAGAACGACAATGAGAAAGGAAAACAAAAAAACTGTGGTGAAAGAAAAATGAAGAGACTATGATGAATCGGAAGACTAATTGCACAAGGAAACTACCGATAATATCACATTATTAAAAAATGGTAATGATGAATAAATAAGCAAAATGACTTTACAGTCCCTACATTAAAAGCCTTGACAGCAAAAGAGCTCAAAAATCTCATTTAATCTAAACCGTCAATATAACAAAATGGATTACCAAGATCGAATCTCACGATCTCGTCTAATTTGGGTGATCTCACTGGATCCAAATCATATATATATATATATATAGTCATAATCAGGTGTGGCCGTGCGGTCGGTGCTGTTTACACCACTCAATGTTAAGAAATGCACCACACAATGTTAAGAAATACATAACACAAATATGCACTATATAATTACCTGAGTTACTGAGAACCGTCTAATCTATCCGTAATCTATTTTGTTAACATGGATAGAAAATGAAAGTTCGAAAAGAACAAAAAACCGCGGTTGTGAAGCTATTGGAATTTGTGTTACAACTGAACTTACCAACTACTGAGGATAAATTTTTGAAAAAAATCACGTGCTTTTGTTCTTTTCTTATACACAATTTTTTTAAATTTATTTATATAATGCTACCTAAAAAGCATTTATCTGGAAGTGAAAAATAAAATAAAATAAAATAAAAAAGAAAACAAGTAGAGTAGTTAATAGAATCACAAAGAGAGCTATGAATAAATTTTTCAAAAAATCATAATCATCTAATGACAATTTGAATGGTTTGGCGATTTTGTGTATTGAGAAGGATATGCTAGAGAATATTAATCTTGATGCAATTATCGATGATTTTGCATCGAGTAAAACACATAGAAATTTTTTGTCATGATTATTTTTATATTTAAAAAATTGTTGAAAATTTTCTAATCGTATTTCATGTTATTTGATATTCTCATTTTTTTTAGTATTATTAAATTTAAATTTTTGTTTTTTCATACAGGGGGCCTTTTTTAATTTCACCCCGGACCTATAAAATGTTTAGACTTGCCCTGGCTACAACCATACTTAGCTTGGGGTCATTATCCATCAGTTGTGTGAATCATATCTTCGATCTATTTCTGATCCCTTACTGGTCGGAATACATGCACGCACTTGATTCAAATGTTTGCTGCTATTGCTGCACCCGCCCACTTCCATATCATCAGTGGAAGATAGATTATTGTCACTCATTGTTTGTGTGATCGTGTTAGACCCAATGAATGAACGGGTTAACTAGCTAGCTTGCAGTAAAATTGTTAGGGGGACAACAATAGCGCAAAGGTTGTTCTGCATTAGACGCTAAGTTCTGGCCGAGTTAGGCATGCCAACCCGGTTAAGTTCGAAGGTCTTGTTATTAGTCTTGGATTGAATTAACTATGAAAGACATTGTGGCTATTCGAAGGGCACAACTAGACGAGAGCTTTTGTCGTTCTCTTGATGAGCCCATGGCAGAACGTAACCAGTTTGGCACATATGAAGGGTAAGGATGGTCCGCGGGATGAGAGGGGTTTCAGGACGCCACACGGGCGCTAGGCACTGCGTCGGACTCTACGCTTGTGGCAAGTGGTATCAGAGCCGGTCGTACACATGCTATGGTGGGGTCATAGGGGGAGGACTATGCGACACTGGTGGTGCTAAGGGGTGACGTGTCGATGACTACTCCAACCTAGTGGTTTGCAGGGGACATATGGGTCCTAGAGAAAGGGACTCAAGTGGCCGCCAACTTAGCTTGACTGCTTTGCAGGAGCGGTCGTGACAATGCGGCGCATAGGCAGTATAGTATAACGATTCTTAGGTAGAGTCCTCCCCCTAGCACGAGGGGTGGGCATGCTAGATTTTGGGTTTGGAGAATGTCACTCATAGTTTGTGTGACCGTGTTAGACACAATGAATGAACATACCAACTAGCTAGCAATTTGTCATAAAATAGGTAGGGGCGACAATAGCGTCAAGGGTAATGTTTGGCCGAGTTAGACATACCGACCTAGATAAGTTCGAAGAACTTGTCGCTGGACTTCTATTGTCATTTCTTTGATAAACCCATGACAAGACAAAACCAATTTAGTACGTATGATGAGTAAGGCTGGTCCATAGGGTGAGGAACCCTGGGATGCTGCTCGAGCTAACTTGCTAGACTCTAGGTCCTTGATATTATGATGGCATATGATCGATCGATCTACTTGTTAATAACTAAAATTTTCTGCTTGACATATAATATATATATATATATATATATATATATATATATAGGGAAAATGGCACTTTTTCCCCCTATGTTATGTGCATATAGCACTTTTTCCCCCTGTGTTATTAAAGTGGCTGTTTTTCCCCTTGAAATGTTAAATTGATATTTTTACCCTTAAAAATAATTATTTCATTTATTTTTTTTTTCTCCAACAAATTATTATTTTTATGTATGGATGATCATGATTCGGTTCAAACCTAACCAAACACTTTAGCAATCATACCGAAATAGTATGGACGGTTCTGGTTACGATTCAGAACCGAAAAAATAAAATTAAATAATTGTTGAACCGTGAACCAGAACTGAACCACAGTCATATAAAGTGAAAAAGATCAAACACTTATTTTGATAAATCGGTATGGTTCGATTCCAATTTCGATTTTGAACCTCCAATCAAAACTTATTTATTTATTTATTTATTTTTAATTTTATTTCTTATTTAAAAATAGTCTAAATTCAACAATTATTTTATTATTTTTTTTCGGTTCTGAATCATAACCGTAACTTCCGTCCATACTATTTAAGTTCAATTGCTACAGTGTTCGATTAGGTTCGTATCGAACCGTGATCTTCCATACATATTAGTAATAATTGGTTGGAGAATAAAAATAAATGAAATAATTATTTTTAAGGGCAAAAATGTCGATTTAACATTACATCGGGAAAAACTACCACTTTTAAAATAACTGAGGGGGGAAAATTGCCACTTTAAAAACACAGGGGAGAAAAGTGCTATATGCACATAGCATAGGGGGGAAAAGTGCCATATATATATATATATATTTAATTCCCTGAAAATTATTTTATTTGCACATATATTGGAGGTCACTCAAAAATTTTCTTATAATTTATTTCACTCAAAAATCATGCATTGAGGGCATTAATTACGGAGTATTCTTCTGGAGAAAAACAAGTTCACAACAATTTAAAAAAAAAATCCAAAAGTAAAAGGAGTATCATTGTTACGTTGCACCCATCACTGCACGATTATTACATGATCTCAACAACAGCACGCCCTGTGATATTTCCCTTATCAAGATCTTTGTAAGCCTCCGCCGCCTCTTCAAATTTGCATTTCCTTGAGACAGCTGCCCTGAGATTGAAAATTCCACTTTCTGCAAGTTTAATCAACTTCGGAAGGTCTTGTCTTGCTCTGGCTCCATATGATCCGATTACTTTTATCTGGTCCAGGAGATAGATTGTAAAGCAAAATAAGATCAATCCAATCGAGATGCATGGAGTATATATGCATATATGCAGCTGCAGCTTAATATTTCAATTTTCAAAACAAAAACTCATCACCAGATCGATCCCCGTGAAAGAAGTAACCAAGATACATCCATCATCTTTTGGCCAACAAAACAATTTCTACGTAAACTTTGTTTTGTCTACAGCACGTAATATATCCTTTTTCATCAGGATTCTTATCATTTAATCATCAAAATCTTCACTTGTTTCTTTCTATAGGTAACTTCACTTGCATTTTCCCATTACTGGGCTCAGATATTTTGTTGTTTTCCCTACTATGAAGTACACCGAACACTTTGAAAAACAAATTTAATTTGAAAATGTTTGCTTAATGAAAAAGGCTGACAAGCTAAAAATTTATTGTTGCGCATACCTGTCTTCGGACCAAATGGTTAATATCCACCTCCCCTTTAGCGCCAGAGAGTGTTAGCCCAATCATTACAGCTTTTCCTCCATCTCGAACACTTTGTACACATTGCCCAAATGTCTGAGTTCTACCCAGGGCTTCAACAGCAATATCTACTCCCATTCCTCCTGTAATTTCCTATCCAATTGAACAGTTGATTTTAAATTTTAATCACCTTAACATCCTGCTGTGTGTTTTTTAGCGTAACATCACAGACAAGCTTCCAGTTTTTATGGAACAATCTCTTCAAGCAACAGGTACAGAATTATGTACAATTAATTTAAAATTTTCTAATCAAAACGAAATGGGATAAAAGGAACAAGATATATATGAATTTTCTCTATCTATAAGGGGTCAAACATATATATTTTACATTAGGAGAAGCCTTTTCATTGGGCCTTGTGGAAGAAAAAAGTAATAATAATTGCCATCACATATACACAAAGACAATGGACTGAAAAAAAGATGGAAAATAGACATTTATGGGAGGGGAAAAACACTTTTAGTCCCTCAACTGTGATTGTAGTGTATATTTTGCTCCTCAGTCATTCGTGGTGTAAGTGTAGTCCTTAAATTCTTAGCAAAGTGATGGATTTGGTCTTTAACATTTTTGTTTACTTCATGAACTAAATCCACCATATCATTAAGAACTTAAAGACTAAATTTACATTGCAAATAACTGAGAGCCTAAGTTCAGTAGTTCACACCACAGTCACTAAAAGTGCCATTTCCCTTTATGGGAATAACAAGATAGAAGGAAGCAGCCATCAGCTTTCTTTAAACCAAAAAGACACATGGATTGGGGACATTACAAGATAGCCCCTTGGAAATTAAATTGACAAACAGAAGCTAATGAAAAGGTGATAAAATTATCATACTCAAAATGATTCATTATTTTGCCTAAAGGTGACTTGAAAAAGTAGAATATACCTTTATTTTCTTTACTGCATCTTCATTCCGTGAATTTATTGTGTGAGTAGCTCCAAGTGCTTTAGCTTTCTGTAGTTTCTCATCTTGGACATCAACTGCAATAATCTCTGAAGCTCCAAATGCTCGTGCTATCTGCAGACAGCTATAAAAAAAATTTGGGTTTTAATCATGTAAAGAAGCCCAGTCCTAACAAAATCAGAAGAACAAATTATAATAAACAATAGAAATATATCTCCTGAAGTGGGAACTTGAAACGAATAAGATTTGAAAAGGATCAACCAGGCATCTTTGCCAGCTCTAGTATGTGAGCTTTGGGCACACTTGTGCATCAAAGCTTATCTAACTCAAGTGAAATGTATTCAAGCTCTCATCTAAGCTTATCTAACTCAAGTGAAATGTATTCAAGCTCTCATCTATTTTGTTCTTATTTGGCCATAATTTTTCTCTGTTACAACCCCAATTTCTTTAAAGTCAATATCATCTGCCTATAATTCAGCCATTTTATTGTATACCATCCTCTTGCATGCAACATAAACACACTATACTTATACAGTTCCATTTCCTAATTTTAAATCAGAAATATGTCGTTAACCTATGCACTCCACTTCACTTGGTTAGTTGGTTATGCAAGCTTTATGAGTTAAAAATATTATTTGGATGCTTACTAACAGAGGACAAACAGGATGGTCTAATAACTGTAGTCCTCAACCTTTTACCTTGAGCCAACACCGCCTATGCCAATGATGGCAATGGCATCACCAGGGCGCACTTGAGCAGCATGAGCCATAGCCCCATAAGCAGTGAACACCGCGCATCCTAAAATTGCAGATTCTGTATAAGGTAACGAATTAGGTAGAACAGCCAATCCATGAGCTGGCATCACACAGTATTCCGCTAGACCTCCCATGCTATACATATATGCTGGTTTCCCTGAAAAGGCAGCATATGGGCCACTTAAGTCGTGCTAGGTGTAACATATTGGACTAAATAAGTCATGCTAAGCATATTTAGGCAATTGAAGACATCAAAGACTAAGAGAAACTATAAAAAGGAAAATAAATAAATAATAAAATTTTAGCTCATGGACATTCGTGCAAGAATTTTCATAACAATGTGTTAGCCTAATTCACGCCTCTTCATGCACTAAGATGTGTGTAGAGTAGATGTCATGAAATTCATGATCAAACATAGAAATACAGTTTATAATTGCTACAGAAAATGTGCTGTCACTTGTACAAAAAAAGTGAAAATTATAAAGACAAGACATTTTGATTTTTCATGAGGTGTAAAAGTAGAACATAACTCATGATCCTTGTTTCTGCACACAGAAATAAATAAAAATTTGTTGGAAGCAAGAATTAATTCACACTTTTAGCTAGACTCAAGAAGTAACAATTTAATAAAGCAGCTATCTTGGTCCAACCTGAAAGGGCCAATTTACTTGACAAAAGAGATTGTGTAGGAAACTGGAAACTAAATTGTAACAAATAATTTACAAGTAATAAAAGTTATAAAACCAAGCATATTACCACTGCTGCGGAAAAACAGTCGTGTTTCACCATCATAAAGGGTTCCTTTAGCTCGGTTGTAAGCGAAGAAAGCCTCACATAGGTCATCTTGACCCTGTTTACATTGAAACTGGGCAGTAAGGGGTCTAGCACCTTCATATTTAATTGGCTTATTGGTTACCAAAAACCCAAACCTTTGTGCCATATGACAATTATACCCAAACCTTTTAAATTTGCCAACTTAATAGCTAATACCAAATTTGAAACCTTTTTGCAATTTAAACAATTTAACTATCCAACCCAATAAAACCCAACCAGGTCCTACATTTCTCACTCATTTATTAGTTGATAACATATTTAGATATCCATGAAACATTAGGTTGGAATGGGTCAGTATTTCTTTTTCTTTTTTTTTTTTTTTATGGATCTAACAGTAAAATTGGATTGCACAGAAGTTTAAAATGTGGTATGAAATTGCCAAATTTAAAAGGTTTGGATATAATTGTCACAAGCAAACAGTCTTACGTTTTTACCACCAATAAGCATATTTAATAAATATATTTCAATACGGTCACCTTTGAACAGAAGCCACAGCTACCACAGGGCATGATAAAAGCTCCAACAACTTGAGCTCCCACAGGAAATCTGCAGTGTATAAAGAAAACATAGTTCTTGCCTTATAAAGAACTCCACTGCAAGACAAAATAATAGAACAGTTCAGAAAGAATTCAATGATTAAACCTTTCGACGATTTTACTGTCAGTGAGTGGCCCATGCTCAACCACCTCACCAGTTATCTCATGCCCCACAACACAAGGACTTGCGAAAGGAAGTTCACCTTTGATTACATGCAGGTCAGAGTGGCAGACTCCACACGCTGCATAATCAAACATGTTCACTAGCAGGGTTAATTATCATATTCACAGAAGAAAAAAGAAAAGATTTTAGCAATTTTAGATGCAGTAGTTATATTGAAGGCTCCAAGGATGTAACCCAAAGAACTGTGTAATAATATTGTTTAGCCCCTGCTTATGGTTTTTTTGGAGCAGATAAGCTCCAACAAGCTGCAGGACAAACAAGTACAAATTGTTTACCCCCACTAGAGTTTATCAACAGGGTATATTGGAGTAACTCCACTTAGCCAATTAATTCTCTTGTTGCATGAGAGTAGAACCCAAGAAGCATAAATTAGCTTAGCTTGATAAAAACCTCCAAACCAGATAGCAATAAAAACAAACTGATGATGTTCTACTGCAGATTCACCTTGAATTTATCAAACTCAACTAAGTGCATTTGGTTCAACAAGGTAATTGAAGTAGTGCATCAAAAAGACCTGCGACCTTCTTTGAACAGTGTTCAATGTTTTCATCATAAGTCATAACATTATCTCTAGAAAATCTGAATCATGCATGGTTGGTGGCATTGGAAATAGACTCACGTACCTTTCTATCTAGTCATAACTCATTTTCAGATTCCATGAATTTGGGAGTTACAGAGCTTGAAAGAACATATAGGAATTATATCTTGTAAGCAGTAGTCTTCATCTTTGGAACTTGTGTCATGGAAGTGGCAGTCTTCATCTTATGTATATAACTTCCTAATTATGTTTCTCTGGTTATTGTGCTATTATTAGTCTATAAACTTGTACCTATAGGTGAAAGGGGAGACTTGAATTATTCGCCATTTGATAATATATAATATATTTTGAGAATAGAACACACCTATCTCTCTTTCCTCCAATCTTCTGAAGTTGAACCTTTAGCCTTCTCTTTTGTTCTTTATAAACCCTTGTAATTCTCACACATCATTTGGTTGGATCACCAGATACTAAAAGAGGTATAGATTATGTCTTAGTAGTTGTTGATCAATTTTCCAAAATTACTCATTTCATCCCAAAGATGCCTCATATATTGCTGACCTTTATTTCAACAAAGTGGTTAAACTTCATGGGTTTCCTTAGTCTATTACAGTATCACTTCATGTTGCGTTACAAAATTTTTAGCCATGTTTGGAAGACTTTGTTGAAGATTGTTGGAAATAGGCAGTCATATTTACTCTACTCTAGGAAGTTGTAGCCTTGAGAAGAGGAATAGTTTTCAGCATTTATCATCTCCTTTCATATGCTTTTCTTTACGCCTATATATATGGTTGTAATATGGAGAACTTGGACATACTGAATGAAAATAAAGGATCATTTCTTCCTCTTTCTTCTACTATTTTAACATGGTATCAGAGCCACCCTTTTGGGGCCTGAAAATAATTTCTCTCCTTCACTGCCACTGTTCACTGCCACCCTCTCCGGCGATATTTTCCAACCAAACCTCCCAGATCAGCTCTTCTCCTTGCTGCGACCCTACACTGCTTTTCTCACATTTTTCTGATCATTATGGCAGAAGATCAAATTCTGAACAGTGCATTGAAGGTTGCCAGTACCACTGTCTCTCATACTGCCCTTGCATTAAGATCTGAATCTGTTTGGGTCTTGGATTCTGGAGCCACTGATCACATCTCTGGTAACCCTTCCTTTTTCTCCCATATTAATTTCTCAAACTCTCTTCCTGCTGTTACATTTGGTGATGGGTCAAAAGGAAAGGCTATAGGAATTGGGAAAGTCACCATTCATTCTTTATCTTTATCTAATGTCCTCTACATTCTAGGTTGTCCCTTCAATTTGATCTCAATTAATCAACTTACTCACTCTCTTAACTATTTGGTTACATTTTCCTCTGATTCTGTAATTATTCAGAACCGTCAAACAAAGGAGACAATTGGTGTAGGAAATGAATCACGAGGTCTCTACCACCTTTTATGTCCTACCAAAACCAAAATAGCTTGCACTGCTACTGTATCACCTCTCCTTAACCATTGTCGCTTAGGGCATCCTGATCTCAATAAATTAAAACTACTTGTTCCAAGTTTGTCAAGTCTAAAAGCCATAGAGGGTGAATCATGTCAACTTGGGAAACACACAAGAGCCTCATATCCTAGTAGAGTGAATAGGAAGGCTAATACCCCATTCTCTCTAGTTCACTTTGATGTGTGGGGACCATGTCAGGTTTCATCTACTTTGGGATTCTCATATTTTGTTGTCTTCATTGATGATTTCTCTCGGTGCACTTGGGTCTTTTTATTGAAGAACCGCTTTGAATTATTTGATGTATTTCAGAAATTCTACAATGAAATTGTGAATCAATTTGGGGTATCTCTCAAAATCTTACGAAGTGATAAGAATCAATTTGGGGTATCTCTCAAAATCTTACGAAGTGATAATGCAAAATTTGGGGTATCTCTCAAAATCTTACGAAGTGATAATGCAAGAGAGTATTTTTCTGACTCTTTCACTTCTTTCTTTTCATCAAGAGAGTATTTTTCTGACTCTTTCACTTCTTTCTTTTCATCACGAGGAATACTTCATGGATCCTCATGTGCCAGAACTCCTCAGCAAAATGGAGTTGCTGAACGAAAAATTTGACATCTTGTTGAAACAGCCTGTACCTTGCTTATTCATAACAAGGTTCCTAAGAATTTTTGGGGGCATGCTATACTTCATTATTGCTATCTTATAAATCGAATGCCTTCTTCTGTTTTGCAAGGAAAGATTCCTTTTCACATCTTGTGCCCACAAGAACCTCTCCATAAGCTCCCATTACGGATCTTTGGGTGTACTTGTTTCGTTCATGACTCTTCCCCAGGACATGACAAGCTTGATGCTAAGGCAATAAAGTGTGTTTTCATTGGATATTCTCGCCTCCAAAAGGGCTTTAAGTGTTACTGCTCTAAAACACATCGTTTCTATACTTCCTTTGATGTGACATTCTTTGAAACAACACCTTTTTTCTCTTCCACCTCCATTGAGTCTGACTTCCTAGGGGAACCCACCGAGGTAACAAAAATTCTCCCTGTTCCTACTTTTTCAGAACCTGTTTCTCACATTGTTCCTGAAAGAACTATACCAATTCTTGAAAGCACTACACTAATTCCTGAAAGCA
This sequence comes from Ipomoea triloba, assembly GCF_003576645.1. NCBI lineage: Eukaryota > Viridiplantae > Streptophyta > Magnoliopsida > Solanales > Convolvulaceae > Ipomoea > Ipomoea triloba. The sequence goes on along the minus strand of NC_044918.1, from coordinate 26,335,366 downwards.
CTACACCAACCATTCAAAAGGAGGGGCATGATTCACCATTCAATATTCATGTACACCTATCAACGACGCAATCGTCAAAACTCACAAGAGGATGGGCGTTCGATTGATTCATGTCCCACATCTTTGCTTCCCATTAACACAACCCAACTTCAATAGAAAAAGACTCACCCATTGCCAGTCGAATAGGTAAAAGATCCACTCGAAATCCTTATCCTATCTATAATTTCCTCACACAAAAACAACTGTCTCCATCATATTGTGCCTTCATTACTAGTTTGTCTACTATTTCTATTCCAAAGAATGTCAAAGAGGCATTAACTCATCCAGGATGGAAGCAAGCAATGATTGATGAAATGGAGGCACTTGATTCTTCTGGAACTTGGGAGTTAGTTTCTTTACCTCCAGGAAAAACTGTGGTTGGTTGTAGATGGGTGTATAATGTGAAGGTTGGTCCAGATGGACAAGTTGATAGACTTAAAGCTCGACTTGTTGCTAAAGGATACACACAGGAATTTGGCATTGACTATATAGACACTTTCTCACCTGTAGCCAAAATCACCTCTATCAGACTCTTCCTCTCACTGGCAGCCAATCGTCATTGGCCGTTATATCAATTAGATATCAAAAATGCTTTCCTACATGGTGATTTGAAGGAGGAAGTATATATGGAGATGCCGCCTGGCTTTGTGGCCAAGACAGGAGCAAATTTTGTTTGTCGTCTCAAACGGTCTCTCTATGGGTTGAAGCAATCTTCGCGTGCTTGGTTTGGGAGATTTAGTGATGTGGTCAAACAATTAGGTATGATCCAAAGCAAGGCTGACCATTCTGTCTTCTATAAGCATTCTCTTGGTAAAAGCATATATCTTGTGGTTTATGTTGATGGCATCGTCATCACAGATTCACAGGAGATGATAAAGAAGGAATAGAACAGCTCAAGAAATACTTGCGTCAACATTTTGAGACAAAGGACCTTGGGAAATTAAAATATTTTCTTGGTATTGAAGTTGCTCAATCTGGAAAGGGTATCTGTGTGTCCCAACGGAAATATGTTTTAGACATTCTTGAAGAAACAAGTATGACAAACTGCAAACCAGTTGATACACCCATGGAATCAAAGGTCAAGCTTCTTCCAAGACAGGGGGAGCCTCTATGCAATCTATCTAGATACCGAAGATTAGTTGGCAAGCTACTATACTTGACGATCACCCGTCCAGACATCTCATTTGCTGTAAGTATAGTTAGCCAATTTCTACAAGAGCCATGTCAAAGTCATTGGGATGCAGCCATTAGAATCTTAAGATATTTGAAAAGATCTCCAGGTACAAGATTACTTTATAAGGATCATGGAACACAGAAGTTGTTGGATATACAGATGCAGATTGGGCTGGATGCCCTTGGGATAGAAGATCAACATCAGGATATTGTATTCTTTTTTGTGGTAATCTCGTTTCTTGGAAAAGCAAGAAACAAAATGTTGTTGCCCGCTCAAGTGCAAAAGCAGAATACCGAGCAATGGCACTTGGAATATGTGAGCTAATTTGAATTAAACAGCTTCTCACAGAACTCAATTTCTATAAACTTGGTCCTATGAAATTGATTTGTGATAATCAAGCAGCTTTGCATATTGCCTCCAATCCGGTCTATCATGAAAGAACAAAACATATTGAGGTTGATTTATCACTTTATACGAGAAAAGGTTGCAGGAGACATCATTACCTCATTTGTTGGGTCAAATGACGGATGTTCTCACTAAACCTCTTCGTGGACCTAGGATTGAATACATTTTTAGCAAGCTTGGAGCATTTGATTTATATGCTCCAGCTTGAGGGGGAGTGTTGGAAATAGGCAGTCATATTTACTCTACTCTAGGAAGTTGTAGCCTTGAGAAGAGGAATAGTTTTCAGCATTTATCATGTCCTTTCATATGCTTTTCTTTATGCCTATATATATGGTTGTAATATGGAGAACTTGGACATACTGAATGCTTCATATGCTTTTCTTTATGCCTATATATATGGTTGTAATATGGAGAACTTGGACATACTGAATGAAAATAAAGGATTATTTCTTCCTCTTCCTTCTTCTACTATTTTAACAAAGATAATGGCACTTATTTACTTTATGGTTAGTGCTTATCATCCTTAAAAAGATGGATCAAGTAACCTTGTTTGGGTTCATTTTAATGAGAGGCTTACAGCTGGTACTTACAACAAGCTCAAGGAGAGTACTATTAGTCTCTACCAAATTTTGAAGAGGAATAATGGCAATGCCTACAAAATTGAGATCGCAGCTCATATATACTCTCATCCTACATTTAATGTCATGATTTGGTCTCTTAGCATGGGGAAAATGATCTTAACTCAGAGAAGATCTCTTTCTCACCAGGGGAGGACTTTGGCTTTTCAAGAGGACTTGTGACCTTCTCTAAACAATGGTCATTATATTCATCATAACTTTATCCCGTGCATGGTTGACAGTGTTGATAACTAGACACATTTAGCTTTTCCAACAAATCACAACTCCTTTTCAGAGCCCAAGTATGTTCGGAGATATAGAGCTTGAAAGGACATGTGGCAAGTTGTGTGGTCGAAATAAGTAGCCTCTAGTTTGGAAGTAGCTTGTAGGAGACTTGAATTATTTACCACGTGATAATATATCATCAATATATTTCTAGGACTAGGATAGAACACATCTATATCTTTTGCCTTCAATTTTGTAAAGTCAAATCTTTCGCACTCTCTTTTGTTCTTTATATAAACCCCTTTACTTCACCCTCATCAGAAATGGATCAAAACTCAGTCCTCAGAATCACACACCCAATGCGCATCATTTAAATCATTGATATTCGGGCAGATTAACTCTATCATAATCGGTAAACAAGATCCAAAAACTGCATTACTGTTTGTTAGGAAACACGATGATCATACACTTTGCACATTTATACAACCCTGTTTTCAAGATAAAGTTTTGGTAAAAGAAAATCACACTCTCAATTAGGAACATATATGACAAAAGATAATGAAAAAAGAAAAGAAAAGAAAATGGGCGTCCAAATACAAGCAAATAAGTACCTTTGGTTTTGATGAGAACTTCGTTGGCTTTAGGGCGGGGTATGTGGAAATCTTCCAAAGTCAAAGGCTTATTTGGTTCCCAAAACACGGCCGCGCGCATGTGGGACGGGCCGCCCTGCAGATGATACGCTGATGCGGAATCGGAGCTAAACGTTTTCTTGCTGCAATCACCCTCAATGTGATCGGTTGGAGTAGAAAGGGAGGGAGAACAAGCGGGGAAGGCGAGTGCCGTCGGGGAATATCTGTTTCCGCGGAGGAGGCTGGCACTGCCGACGGCGCGGCGGAGGAAGATAGACCCGCGATTGAATGCCATGGAAGTGATTCTTTGATGAATCGAAGTGCGATTAATCAAGAGAGAAGTGCAGAGATGGATTCAGTGTTGAAGTGGATTTAACTCTTGCATGTGTCAAAATTAGTCAAAACTGGAAATCATCCAAGTTTATCCGGTACGAGGAATTTGTATTTTTAATTCCGTTTGGATAATGACAACATAGATATATATGGTAATTTCAATTTATTTTACACAACCTAATAATAGAGGTGAAGTCGAATTGGCTGCCATTTGACTAAATAGGTCTAGGCATGATATGTGATGTTACATGCGTTTGGTTGAGATGAAGGAATTAAGGGATAAAGAATTATAATTTGATGTGAATTATAATTCAATGAATAAAGTAGGAATTGAAATTATATTGTTAGGTATGCAGGAATAAGAGTAAAGGGTATTGAAAAGTAAGAAGCGATAGAATGACTAAAATGCCCTTATGTAATAATAATAATAATTCTTTTAAAAATAATAATTATTATTATTATATTATTATTTCAAAAAAAATAATAATAATAACAATAAAATTATTTTTAAAAAATAAAGGTATGAGAGGAGGGACAAAATTGTCTTTACACTAACAAAATTGCCCATCCTCCCCATTGAATTGCAATTCATGGGGTATCCCATCAATTGCAATTTCTCATTTGGAGGAAATTACAATTCCCTCCAACCAAACGGTGTAATTTGATAATTCATTGAATTGCAATTCCTTTACACCCAAATTCATCCCAACCAAACACCCCCTTAGAGTTTTAGTTTATAAGTGATTCTTTTTTTTCAAACTTGTGTCTCAAATTACATGCCAACCTACAATCATCCAAACATATTAAATAATACATTAATATTTACAAACCTTTTTGTTTTGTCTTCAAACCATAAAAGAAGTTACCTACTCATGCCTTAAAATTGAAATCACAATTGACCTAATTGCACAAATTGAAAATAGCAATTGAAATCAAAAGGAAAATCAAATCAAAGTAGAATTAAGGAACTACCTAAGAACTTGCAATTGAAATCCAAAACAAGTAGCTTTAAAGTAGATCTTCATCCTTACAAGATTGAATTGAAGTGATGCGTGCTTCTACAAAAATCATCTCTCTACAATCTAAAATGATCTCTCTACAATGTTGCTAAACTCTAAAAAAAATGACTAACTCCCTGAAAATATCTAATCTAATCCCTTAAATAGCTCCCTCCAATGCACTTGATTAATTTCGCTCCCAGAGTTTATTCCACGAGCATCAATCGCTCGTGGACTTTTCACTTAAAGCCCTTCCTTCTCTTTCCCACGTCGTGGAGTTGGGGCGTGGAAGTTTCTGGAAATAATCTACGCATCACTCCACGACGTGGACTCATCAAATGTACTTCATCCTTGGTTGTTTCCTTGCCAAGCTTATATGCTTTCTTCTTAAGTCCAAAAAGCCTACAAAACCATCTAAAGTGTACCAAAGGGTAGAGCTTTGCAATGATTAGCACATTAGAGCACAAAACACCATAGGTTAACCACAAAAGTATATCAATTAACACAATGTCGCCCCTTTATTAGACCCTTAAACTAGGTATCTTTGGCACCTATCATAATGACAACATAGATATGGTAATTTCAATTTATTTTACACAACATAATAATAGAGGTGGAAATAAGTCGAGTTGGCTGCCATTTGACTAAATAGGTATTGGCATGATATGTGATATTATGGAGCGTTTGGTTGGAGGGAATTAGTGAATTACAATTCCATTCCCACTTAATTCTTAAGGTAACTAAATTTCTTCAATTGGTTGGAGGGAATTGCAGTTCCACGGAAGTGCAATTCTCTCATTTTCATGGAATTAGAATTCCATGGCCCCCAAGATTTTAATTCCACGGGTTCACATGTAGTATAAGTTTCGAATAGTTATAAACCCTAGATCTAGAGTTTACCACATCTTAACGGTAGATAATTATCAAATAAAACTGGAATTAGACTACAAAGCCTTCAGACTAGGTAAATAGCAACCACATTTCATTCGAATTAGAGAAATTTATGATCAATTGCAACAACAAAATGGCTCAGAATTTTACCTGATTTAGATGTCCGTAGACTAGCATCCATGATTAATCGCCCCTTACACCTTCCATACTACAAGTATGCTTTCCAGATTAGAAGAATTTTTAATCTAAAAACATATGAGTTGCAGAAATCTGGCAAGAGAGATCGAGAGAATGAGGAAACTGTAGTTGGCATGTCACGGCGATAAAGTCGAACAAGTGTAGGAGCAGAATGATCTAGACTCTCTGCCTTAATAGCTATATATATATATATATATATATATATATATATATATATATGGTAGGGTTCCAGTGAGACCACTTGCTTAGGTAAGATCGTGAGATCACATCTTGTGCATCCATGTAATACTTTTTAATGGTCTAGATTGATTGACACACACACACTTCGTTCGCACACATTTAATCACCGTTCGCACACACTTCAACTTGGAATCTTAATCAATCTAGGCCACTAAAAAATTTTTGAGATCAAATCTTGTACATCAATCACCGTTCGCACCAGTGTTGCAAAAATCGCGCCTAGGCGCCGATTAATCGGCGCTAATCGGCGCCTAGCCGGCCGACTAGGCCGCCTGGGCCGACCGGCTGGTTTTTTTTTTTTTTTTTTTAATTATAAATCTGAAACATTTAAACTATTAATGTTATAATGTATTAACTAATACTCTAATAGTCTAATAATAAGTAATAACTTAATAAAATAATAAGTAATAACTAAATTAAACTAATAAGTAATGCACTAATAATTAATAAATAATAACTAATAACTTAATAAGTATTAAATATTTAACTATTAAAATGTAAAGACTTACAATATTAAACACTTTACACTTATTAACACTTAAAATATTTTTTTTTTTAATTTTTTTTTAAATTACAAAAAAAAAAAACCTAGGCGCTAGGCGCCCCCCTAGCGATTTTTGCAACCTTGGTTCGCACACATTTAATCACCCTTCGCACACATTTAATCACCGTTTGCACACATTTAATCACCGTCCGCACACATTTTATTACTGTTCGCACACACTTCAACTTAGCATCTTAAATCAATCTAGACCATTAAATTAATAAATGGATGCACAAGATCCGATCTCACGATCTTACCTAAACAAGTGATCTCATATGATCCAATATATATATATATATATATATATATATATATATATATATATATATATATATATATATATATATATATATTTATTTATTTATTTATTTATTTATTTATTTATATACATAGGTAAATATGTATGTTATATTATAGTATTAACAATTAGCTATGAATGTAATATTAAAATATTTCTTTAATATTTTATTAATTGCTTAGGCCTTCACCATTAGTGGTTATTGGCACAAAGTCTTAGGCCTAAAAACTAGTGCATGAGTTTAATACAAATGGGAAGGGGTAAAATTTATAGAAATATTTATCCTGCAAGTCATGGGATTTTGGCAGGAATTAATGGGGCCCACTGTGGCATTTAATTTGCGCCTCACATGCGTGAGGCGCAAATCATGCGCCCAGGCGGGCGCGTGCAGTGGGCGCGTAATTCCTCCTTTTTTATTTTTATTTTTCAGTTTTTTTGTTTTGTTTTACTTTTTACTTTTATTTTTTTTCTCCACCACATTTTCTCTTTCTTAATCACACTTACAAAATCTCCTCAAAAACTACCCCAAACCCTTAACTATTGTAGAAGGCCTATCAAAATTGTTTTTGAAAAATATAGTTCATACTAGTTTTGTATTACTCTATGTTGTCTCTTTATCTTTTCTACAAAATAGGCATTAATTTGCTACAACATGACACTATCATTATCCGACATGTATATTAAAACATTGTATTTATTTTTACATAGTTAATATTACATGTGTATTAATAATGTGTTTTCATGGTCGTTGTTCTTTAGAAAATAAAAATTGGATACAACTTGAGAATATCATTACCCCACAACATATTGGGTTTTCTTCAAATCGATCTGAAAACCAATTATTTAGAGTTTTTCAATAATCCTTATCTACTCCGTTGAGCGTATTAACTACTGGTTAGTACATTATTATCTACATTTTTTACTGTATGTTCATAGCAATTGTTTTAATGTATTTCTAACACTAATACTTTATTTTAGGGCCCTCAAGGTTGAGCAATATTGTCAACAATTTAAATCGGACACCATTGAATGATATCCCCATTACACCTACTATGAATCATTCAAGAGGTATTATAGAAAATACGTTTCTTACAGTAAATGAATTTTGTAATTGTTATAAATATTATTTTTTTATCAATAAATTTTAATTCTATGTATTGCCATTTTTTAGTTTATAGTACTTCAACAATTAAGGCATAATCAAAACATTTGGGGGAGAAATGCTTAGAATTTTTTTGGGTACATTTTCTTATTTGCTTTTGGTTCCATTTATAACATTTTTAAATGTATATTGTTATTTAATATAATTGTCAAAAGAAGAGAACAAACAAAAAAACCTACAACAACCAACACTGGAGTAGTTGTAGATACCAATATTGGGTCAAGTAAGTAATATGCAAATCTCACTTTCTTATTCACTTCATACAGATATTGAAAATTGTCATGTAATGATTTTTGACTTACATTCTTTAGTTGCTCATATCAATATAGATTCCTGCAACCCGAGTACAAAATGTACCTTAACACATACCATGATTACTTCTGCAATGGAATGTCGAAACTTAAACAATGAATTCAACAAAGCCATGGAGGAACAAGAAATCACACATAATGGATCAATTGGTTAGTTCGTATTGCATTGTGAATATGTTGCCAATGTATTTGTTGTTAAAAGCGCAATTTACTTTTGACATCATATTTTTTTGACAGTTAATTATGCAGATTTTGGGGATCCGTGTGATTCATGTTTGCATTGTGGTGCACTGTTTTGGTACGAGGATCGTTTAGATAAGTCTAACTGTAACAAAATTACTAAATATTCCTTATGTTGTACCAATGGTAAGATTAAATTACCACCTTCTAACAAACCACCCCAAAAAATTTTTGATCTTTTTTTTTTAAACATGGTGAGAAAAGAGACCATTTCTTCGAAAATATTCGGTTTTATAACAGTATATTTTGTTTTACGCCAATGGGTGGAAGAGTGGATAGAGTAGTAAATCAAGGTGGTGGTCCACCGGTGTATCGGATTAATGGTAAAAGCTTTCACTTAATAGGAAGTTTGCTACCAATAGATGGTGCTTCCCCAAAGTTTGCGCATTTGTATATCCACGACACAAAAAATGAAATTAACAACCGTTTTAACTCAATAAGGTAATTCTTTTTTTTGGTATACTATCTTTCAATTATTTTCGTAATTGAAAAAATTGTATTGAATATCATATTATTTTCCCCTACTTAGGAACGAAAATGTTACAACGGTAATACAGTTAGAAGTGGTCAATGACATAAAACAAGTTTTAGATGATCACAATGTTTTGGTTAAGTTGTTCAGAATGGCTAGGACTGAGATTGATAATAATCCCAGAACTAAAATAAGGATGAGACTAATAGGAAAGAGGTCGAAGGATGCAAGGACATACAATATACCAACAGTATCTTAGGTAGTGACATTGATAGTAAGTGACGTAGTTCCAGACATGGGTATGCGAGATATTCTGGTTGAGTGTAAAACAGGAAAGCTTAAGAGAATTAATGAACTCAACCCTGTATACTTACCATTGCAATATCCCGTTTTGTTTCTGTATGGAGAAGATGGATATAGGAATGATATCCAATTTACTCAACCCTGTTGACAGGTTGTGAGTATAAGGTGAGGGTGAATGTGTAATGGAATGTGGTAAAACGAAGAGTCAAAACTCCCCAAGTGTCGTGTCTCTCAAGGATGAAAAATTGGAGCGAATTAGTGTTGACATTAAAGGTGTTAAGAGGTAAGAGTTGCAAGTATTACAAGGGTTGTTTTGATAAGTGAGTTGAGGTTGTAGGAACAAGGGTAAACTAAACAATTTAGAAGAAAATGAAGGGGATGTGCACCAAGGTTAGACAAATCGATTAATCGTCCTAAGGGGATTTGAAAACGAGTTTCGCGATTGAATAAGGGAGTCACGGTATTGATACCGAGTGGCGTCACACTCAGACTCTCAATCCTCATTCGGTTGAGGCATTTTATCGAACACCTTGCCTACCACTCCTCCCGGACCTTGTCCTTTCGAACTAAGGGCAGGGATGTAGATGAGTTGGGCTCATGAGAGGCCGCTATCGCGCACACTCTCACTTCCAATCGGTTCACTAACTATTCCGGCCGAAATAGAAGCAAAGTTTGAACAACATCATCCAAACAAACTTCAATCCTACTACCACATTTCTCATAATCATAAAGCAAGATTTAATCATCAATCAATTGTTTAACAAGGGCACACACACCCCAAATTATTCTACTCGGACATGATGAGCATTCAAACACAAAGAAAAATTACACTAAGCATTAATTCTAAAGAAACAATCTAAATGAAAAGAGTATTTTACCTAAGGAATGATGAGTTCTATATCTTCAATCCATCTTCATTAATCTAAAGATCTACTCTAATCTAGTGGAATGAGTGTGTTTTTGCTCCCCAAAGGGGAAGGAATGGAAAGAGAAATCAGATCTGAAAGTTGGAAAAGTCCTCCCTTTCAAAATGAGAAAGAAGGGTTTAAAAAGTTGTCCAAAAAGTCGAAATTCCGCTGTTGCCCTACTGGATGCGTCCACGCCCGTCACCACGCGTGTGGCTCCGCGTGGTTGCATTTTGGAATTATTCCACGCCTACCACCACGCGTGTGATGGTGCGTGGCGGCCTCCTGCTGCTTGATTCTTCGTTTGTTGCTCCTTTTTGGTCCAAGACCTTGCTATATCCTGCGGAAACGACTCTAAACACATCCTTTGAGTTGGATTTGTTAATTAGGTGTTAATTAGAGGTTTTATCTATGAAAGATGATCACAATTAGGTGCTGAAACTGTAAAATGTTATTCGGCGGAGTATCTCGGCCAGGCGCATGTGCTTGTTAAAGCTCTCTCTCTTGCCGGGCGTCCACTTTCGGCTGACGAACAAATCTTATACGTCCTAAGAGGACTGCAGCCTGAGTTCCGAGCAATGGCAAGCTCGCTGACCACCCCTGGCACGCCGGTCTCTCTTGCTCAACTCGCGGATCACCTGCAGGCCCAAGAATTCATCCAGTCGGATGACTTCGCTGTTGCAGAGCCAACACCGACGACAACGCCGCAGTCGGCGTTTTACGCAGGCCGTGGACGGGGCGGTAATGGCGGACGTCAGTCCTCCTCAGGCCGCGGAGGCCGTAACGGGCGTGGAAACGGACGAGGTAACAAACGCGGGGGCCGCAATGGAATACCTCGGTGTCAGATCTGTCGCATCAATGGGCATAGTGCTGTAACGTGTTATAAGCGCTACGACGACCGCCCTACATCGCATGCTCATGCTGCTTTTCCGGGAGACTTAGGCACGTCAACGGCGGGTGATGTATGGTATCCTGACACTGGAGCGTCGACTCATGCCACGCGGGATGCGAACATGATGGACCAGTCAGATCATTACACTGGAAATGATGTTTTGAAAGTGGGCAACGGTGCAGGTTTGGATATTTCCAGTGTTGGTCGCACGGTTATTAAATCCCCTATGCATAAGTTCCAAATGTCAAATATTCTGCATGTTCCTAAACTCTCTATTCCTTTATTGTCCGTTCATAGGTTCACAAATGAAAATAATGTCTTTTTTGAGTTTCATAGGAATTTGTTTTTTGTGAAGGACTGCACAACTCGGGCAATTCTTCTTAGGGGATCCACTGTTGGCGGGCTATATCGGTTGATGCTACCGCAAAGTCATACTGCTTTCCTTTCTGCCCGTACCTCGTCAGATGTCTGGCATCAACGTCTTGGTCACCCACACCATCAGCTCCTGCAACGTGTCTTGAAAAACTGCCCTGTAACCATTAATAAATTAAATTCCAACAAAGATTGTACTTCTTGTCACCTTGGGAAATCATCCCGGTTTCCTTTAGATAGAGTTACGGGTAGTAGCAAAAATGTGTTAGATTTGATTTATACGGACGTTTGGGGTCCGTCGCCTGTTATTTCTAGTTCTGGACATCGTTATTTTGTACTTTTCGTGGATGATTATTCCCGATTTACTTGGTTTTATCCCTTACGGATAAAATCTGACATATATAAAATCTTTAATTTTTTCCGGGCAATAGTAGAACGACGGTTTTCGCGTTCTATCAAAGTCATTCAGTCTGACTTAGGTGGAGAATATCGCCACCTACACTCTATTTTTCAATCTCTCGGTATTATACACAGGCAATCCTGTGCTTACACCCATGAACAAAACGGAAGGGTAGAACGGCGCAATCGCCACATAGTTGAAACTGGGCTCGCCTTACTCGCTCAAAGTTCAACCCCGATAAAATATTGGGACTATGCTTTCGAGACTGCAACCTACTTAATAAACTGCCTTCCTTCAGCTGCACTTCATTTCACCAATCCCTTCTCAAAGTTACTGAATTCCCCCCCACCATATACTTTCTTCCGTGTTTTTGGATGCCGTTGCTACCCATATCTCCGACCCTATAACCGTCATAAAATCGAATATAGGTCTGCTCCTTGCGTCTTTCTAGGTTACCCAGTTGACTATAGGGGATATCGTTGCCTCGATCTTAACACTGGGAAAATCTTTATCTGTCGCCATGTGCGGTTCGCTGAGCATATTTTTCCCTTTGCTATACAGGACTCTGCTCAATCTAGCTCAACTTCAGATCCCCCAGTCATGCCATGGGCTACAGGGCCGATTCTAACTCCAACGCCAACAGTCCATACTCCTATCACTACTACGACAGACTCATTGGGCACGGATCCAGGCCTTGTTCAAACATCCTCATCTGCTACTCAGTCCGACACACAGGTATCTACCGCCCCTGTTGACACTCATACCACGACGACTCACTTACAGGATGGTGGGCATGCCATGCGGACACGCAGGAAAACAAAGGGCATTGGTGAACAGTTTTATGCACTCCATGCCACTACTGATCCAACCTGCTACTCTCAAGCCATTGGACATCCACACTGGCGAGATGCGATGGATCAGAAATTTAATGCGCTATTACATAACAATACGTGGAAGCTCGTTCCAGCCACTCCTCGCATGAATGTTATCGGGTGCAAATGGGTTTTTCGCACTAAGTGTAAGGCCGATGGGACTATTGATCGTTACAAAGCTCGCCTTGTTGCCAAAGGTTTCAATCAAGTTGCAGGTGAAGACTTCTTCGACAGATTTAGTCCCGTAGTCAAGCCCACTACTGTTCGTCTTTTGTTATCTCTTGCCGTGTCTCAATCATGGACACTCCGGCAACTAGACGTGCATAACGCCTTCCTAAATGGCCATCTCCCTGAGACAGTATACATGAAGCAACCGCCAGGGTATGAAGATCCATTACATCCAGGACATGTCTGTCACCTACAGCGGTCCCTCTATGGGCTTAAACAAGCCCCCCGTGCCTGGTTTAAACGCCTGCATGATTTCTTGGTCAACACTGGCTTCTCGTCTTCCAAGACTAATGTCTCCTTGTTTCACTACACGTCAGGGGACTCAAGGGTATTCTTGTTAGTTTACGTCGATGATATACTTATGATGGGGAACAATTCTGAGTTGATTGAGTCCTTGCTACGTCAGATGTCTTCTACATTCAAGATTCGAGATCTGGGCAGACCTAGTTTTTTCCTGGGCATTGAGGTATTGGCTTATAATAGTGGTCTCTTGCTCTCTCAGAAGCGTTACATGCTGGATATCTTAGCCCGGGCTGGAATGATTGACTGCAAAGCTCTAGCAACACCAGCTACTGTGTCTACAACCGCTATCCTGAGTGCCGAGCCTTTTGACAATCCGACTCAGTATCGCCGTATTGTCGGTGCCCTTCAGTATCTTACTATTACTCGGCCTGATCTTTCCTACTCAGTCAATCATTTGTGTCAGTTTATGCATTCATCGACAGAGGAACACTGGGGTCTACTCAAGCGGGTTTGTCATTATGTTAAAGGGACGCTTGATCTAGGACTACATCTCACTCCGTCCACCCGCTCTGCCATCCATGCATACTCTGACTCAGATTGGGCCGGGTGTCCAGTTGACAGGAAGTCCACTAGTGGTTATGCCGTTTTTATTGGTAACAATCTCATATCGTGGGTCTCACGCAAGCAGCGTACAGTTGCTCGTTCGTCTACCGAGGCTGAGTACAAAGGCCTTGCCGATGTTGCAGCTGAAGTTACTTGGTTGGTGTCGTTGCTTAATGAACTCCGGTTACACTCAGGCCAGCCGGCAACCCTCTGGTGTGATAATCTCGGTGCCACTTATCTGGCTGCTAATCCCGTCTTTCACGCAAGAACCAAGCATGTTGAAATCGACTATCACTTCGTCCGAGATAAGGTTGCTTCAGGAGATTTGGTAGTCAACTTCGTGTCTACTCAGGAACAGTTGACGGACATCTTTACTAAACCACTACCAGCGAGACGTTTTCAAGCTCTGCGCTCCAAGCTCAATGTTGCTGCCTATCAACCTTGTGCTTGAGGGGGCATGTTAATAATGTCACAGTTTATTCTATTCGCTTGAGGGGGCATGTTAATAATGTCACAGTTTATTCTATTCTATTATTTATTTTATTGTTTTGAGTTGAGTGGCTATTTGTTAGTCAATACTTAACTCCTTGAGTTTAGGAGAGTTTTAAGTTAGCTTCTGTATTAACTCCTTGAGTTTAGGAGAGTTTTAAGTTAGCTTCTGTATAGGACTCTGTAATTGGTTGTAATTGTGTTGATTGATTTTTGCCAAACTCATCTCCATCTCTATCTCTCTCAGATTTTCCAACTCGAAAATTGGAACTTCTTCTAGCACCGGAGCATAACAATCTACCATCCCTTCACCACCTACCTCCTTTCCGGCGTTTTGTGTATCCATCCTTGGATTGGCTTCCAAAATTGGGAGATTTTCTCCAGGTGGATAACCTATCCGTGATGAATTTGTCCTCATGAACTCCTCCATCATGGCTAGCATTTTTGTTTCAATCTCCTCCAATGGAAGTCCTTCTTCCCGGAGAGTAGCAAGATAATCCTTTAATTCGCTCCTGATTTCGGCTTTCAAGTTAGCCGTATCCTCCTTGGCCATTCTTGTGAATACTTCTATTTTCTCTTTAAGAATTTTGATTTCGTCATTGGACAGTGGGATATAATCACTAGGATCGGGTGTGGTAAAATACGGATTAGAAGGTGGTGTTTCAAGGAAATGTGTAGGATTGTTTCCTTTATGAATTTGTGATGGAGATGGGTAATGGGTGTTTAGGTGGGAAGTAAGGAACGAAAATGGCTCGGAGTATAGCTTGGGTCGATTGTCCTCATCATTTGTGCAAGCTTGCTCTCTATATTTTGGAATATTTCTTTAGAGCTTACCGAGTCATTTTGATAAGTGGAATATTGTGCAAGCTTGCTCTCTATATTTTGGAATATTTCTTTAGAGCTTACCGAGTCATTTTGATAAGTGGAATATTGTGGGGGAAATTCGTTTTGATACGATGGGATAGGGTGTGTGTATGGTGATGGGTGATGGTCATGCATATAAGATGGATAAGAAGCTGGATGCGGTAAGTAGTGACATGGAAATGGATAAGGGTTTGGAGGTGGGTAATGATATGTTGGTGGAACATAAGCATAGGTGGAATGTGGGTAATAGGGATATGGTTGGGGTGGAACATAGTTCAAAGGAGTTTCCTCACAGTGTGGGTAACCATGGGGATACATTTGAGCTCTCATTGGCAAGCTTTCAAATGATTTTCAACAATATTTCCTGCAAAAAGCTTCACCAACAACAAATCTTTGCAACTAAAAGTAGTTGCAAGTGAGCAAAAAGATATTCAAAGTAATAAAGCTCACTTCCTCAATCAATCAACAAAAATAAGAAAACAATTTAAGCAAAAGAAAAAGTAATGCAATAACTCTTAAGAATAAACTCCAAAAACGTCAACATAATTCAAAACCGTTTTCCATCCTCGGCAACGACGCCATTTTGACAGGTTGTGAGTATAAGGTGAGGGTGAATGTGTAATGGAATGTGGTAAAACGAAGAGTCAAAACTCCCCGAGTGTCGTGTCTCTCAAGGATGACAAATTGGAGCGAATTAGTGTTGACATTAAAGGTGTTAAGAGGTAAGAGTTGCAAGTTACAAGGGTTGTTTTGATAAGTGAGTTGAGGTTGTAAGAACAAGGGTAAACTAAACAATTTAGAAGGAAATGAAGGGGATGTGCACCAAGGTTAGACAAATCGATTGATCGTCCTAAGGGGATTTGAAAACGAGTTTCGCGATTGAATAAGGGAGTCACGGTATTGATACCGAGTGGCGTCACACTCAGACTCTCAATCCTCATTCGGTTGAGGCATTTTATCGAACACCTTGCCTACCACTCCTCCCGGACCTTGTCCTTTCGAACTAAGGGCAGGGATGTAGATGAGTTGGGCTCATGAGAGGCCGCTATCGCGCACACTCTCACTTCCAATCGGTTCACTAACTATTCCGGCCGAAATAGAAGCAAAGTTTGAACAACATCATCCAAACAAACTTCAATCCTACTACCACATTTCTCATAATCATAAAGCAAGATTTAATCATCAATCAATTGTTTAACAAGGGCACACACACCCCAAATTATTCTACTCGGACATGATGAGCATTCAAACACAAAGCAAAATTACACTAAGCATTAATTCTAAAGAAACAATCTAAATGAAAAGAGTATTTTACCTAAGGAATGACGAGTTCTACATCTTCAATCCATCTTCATTAATCTAAAGATCTACTCTAATCTAGTGGAATGAGTGTGTTTTTGCTCCCCAAAGGGGAAGGAATGGAAAGAGAAATCAGATCTGAAAGTTGGAAAAGTCCTCCCTTTCAAAATGAGAAAGAAGGGTTTAAATAGCTGTCCAAAAAGTTGAAATTCCGTTGTTGCCCTACTGGATGCGTCCACGCCCGTCACCACGCGTGTAGCTCCGCGTGGTTGCATTCTGGAATTATTCCACGCCTACCACCACGCATGTGATGGTGCGTGGCGGCCTCCTGCTGGTTGATTCTTCATTTGTTGCTCCTTTTTGGTCCAAGACCTTGCTATATCCTGCGGAAACGACTCTAAACACATCCTTTGAGTTGGATTTGTTAATTAGGTGTTAATTAGAGGTTTTATCTATGAAAGATAATCACAATTAGGTGCTGAAACTGTAAATTGTTATCCAAATATGACCCGAAACTTGACTGTTTTTTGCGCTCATCACCTGTATACTTACCATTGCAATATCCCGTTTTGTTTCCGTATGGAGAAGATGGATATAGGAACGATATCTAATTTACCCCTCTTCCCTTTGTTCATTTGTGATCCCACATCGGATGGGCAAAGAGAAAGAAACTCTCCTTTTATACTATAGTTTTTTTTTTTTTTAAACAAACTTCTAGTAAGGGCGTTTTGGAGAAAGAAAAATCTTTTTCCAAAACACCATTATTAGCAGCGTTTCGGATTTTGACGAAATTCATTGTTTTATTGCCATTTGTCAAACGATCATTTCAGCATTTTGACCAAGTCAAAACACTTACGGGGTGTTTGGTTCACGGAATAGGCAGGGAATGACATAGCATTCCCAGTAATAGCCTATTCCGTTGTTTGGTAAGCATTTGTATTCCCATGAACATTATTCCTGGGAATGAGCTATTACCCTTGCAAGGGTAATAGCTATTACCAGCACCCCCTTGGTATTAGCCTATTCCTGACTTCTCAGGAATAGATATTTTATAATATTCTCTTTTTTACCCTTCCTCCATTGAAAATTGAAATTCTTCTTCAAGGTATTTTTCTAACCTTCTCTATTTTTTTACAAATTATTATATATATATATATATATATATATATATATATATTTGAAAACAAAATAACTTCATTAAATCAATTGTTCAATACATGAAGGCAAAGAAGACAACCAATAAAGAGGACCAATTTGAAAACAAGCAGCTCGCGCCAAAGCATGAGCGAACCTATTCACTGATCTAGGAACATACTGAAAAGACACTGCTTCAAAGTGTCGTTTTAAATCACGACATTCACTAATCACACATCCTGCATACGAAAAATCAGGTGAAGTACCGTTTATGACTTGCAAACACCTTAGCAATATGAAAATATAGATATTCTAGCAAATCCCCTTTCCTTGACCCATGATAAAGCTTCCTTAACAGCAAAAGCTTCAGCTAAATGCAAATCACCTAGAGAACGTATAGGTCTATTCATAGCAGCCACAAAATCCCCATTTTGATTCTTTACAAACACACCAAAATATGCATCGTTTGTATCCGGGAAAACAACTGCATCTACGTACACTCCCAACGTATCATCATCCACCACATGTGCGTCAACTGCAATACTATTACAAGCTCCCAAAACACTTCCGTGACCCATATTAACCTCCCAATCAATTTGAAGGTGATGTGCCTGGTTCATAACACCTGCTGGGTTCCAAGGTTTATTGTTCCACACCACCTTATTCCTCCCTTTCCATATACTCCAACAAACAGCCATACAATTAATAATAGTAATATTATCAGCAGTGGCAAACAGTCTTGACAACCAATCCACAAAAGGTTCATCAACAAACGGGTAAGGAATTTGAGATCCATTCCAAAGGTTAATAAAACCACTGTTGCGGCTGTGGTGATGACAGTGGCGTTACGCGAACCTGTTTGCGATCTCGTCGAAGGTGGCGGTGGCGTCACGCGGCTCTGCCTTGGGGTCGCCGGAGGTCGCTCTGGTTGTTGCGGACCTCTGCTGATGATCGGAGAGGGTCCCTGGTGGTTGTTCGACGCTCCGAGGTCCAGACTCGAGATCGTTAGCCTTTCGCAAAAACCCTAACCAAGGTCGCCGAGTCGGCGATGATCGCAGGTGGCAAGTCTGCGATTGGCGAAGCTAATCTTTCTTCCCCGGTCGTGGATGGGGTTGATGCTGGTTCTCGGTTGGTGTAGTCTGCCACGCATGGTAGCTCGTAGTAGGAGCCGTAAGCACAAAGGGACCAAGATGGTTGTTGATTTTCGATGAAATGGATCATCCTTATAAAGTGGCTTTTTTCTCAGTCTTGATCCTGATCAAAACTAGTGGATCAGAAGATTTATTGCTGGCCATTAATATCATTATTCATATTTATATTTTATGATCATTACTACTATCATTGAATTGTTTTGAGTATTTTGTTTAAAAAAACTTATGTTATTCTTCTTCTGAATATTAATAAATGTTCTTATGATATATTGATTCTTCTTCTGAATATTAATAAATGTTCTTATGATATATTGATTACCATTCTGAATATTAATAAATGTTCTTATGATATATTGATTACCATTAATATCATTATTCATATTTATATTTTATGAACATTACTACTATCATTGAATTGTTTTGAGTATTTTGTTTAAAAAAACTTATGTTATTCTTCTTCTGAATATTAATAAATGTTCTTATGATATATTGATTCTTCTTCTGAATATTAATAAATGTTCTTATGATATATTGATTACCATTCTGAATATTAATAAATGTTCTTATGATATATTGATTACCAGTTGATTATGAAATGATGGTAAATTGATGCATAATAATAATAATAAAAATTTTTGTACAAGGGCATTTATGTCTTTTAAATATATATTCCATTTCTATTCCTTTAACCAACCAAAAACTAGAATACGATTCCCAAGTCTATTCCTTCAGTGAACCAAACGCTGGAATACAATTCATATTCTATTCCTTACCTATTCCATCCCTTATGGAATAATATTCCTATTCTCTTAAAATTCATTCCGTGAACCAAACGTGCTGTTAAAGTGACTAATCCACCAATTATCAAACAAGCCCTTTCTCTAATAAAAAAATGGCAGTATACTTATAATTTTTTATTTTTAAATAGGGAAAAATGCAATTTTAGTCCTTCAATTGTTCCTTGTTAGTCGTTTTAGTCCCTATCTTTTTACCGTTGCAATATATACCACTAACTACTCAAAAAAGTTGTAGTTTTAATCTCTGAAGTAACAAAATTATTAAACTATTAAAAATGGCAGTACATGAGTATTTTAGTATTTTTAATGTTTCTTCGTTAACTATAATCTTGTTTAGTTTTGATATTTCATTTATAAAAAAAATTATTTTAACAATGTCATGTAAGGAAAATAGAGACGATTTGCCACAATTGAAAATAAAAATTTTAGAGAAGAAAGTTGTCAATTCTCTATTTTGCAGATGAAATATAAAAAATGACAATATTATGAAGAACAAAGATAAGTAAATTTTAAAATATTTATGTACTAAGTAAAAGTTTAATAATTTTGTTGCGAGATTAAAACTATAATTGTTTTAAAATATTAGGAAAATAATTAGAGACTAAAACCACTAATAAATAGACTAAAATTACAACCTTTCCTTTTAAATATATCGCATAAATCTAAACTCACAGACCTGTTAAGACCAACACTCTCTAGGCAGCCGGAAGGGACTCCACGCGCCACCTTTAACTCCATTAGTTTATCACAGTCCGTAACATTAGCATTCCCCAAAAGCAGAGCTGCCCCATGGCGGTGCTGCAAAACTTCCCCCAGTGGCTAGAGCCATCACTTTCTCAGCTCAACAACTTTGCTAATATAATCATAATTATACACAAAGATTCTACGATTAATTAAAATACTACTAAAACAAAAGGCAAAAGAAAATCTTCCGTGTAAGGTTATCGAAGATTCTCACCTTTCCCTTTTATATTTATATATATTTATATTTATATATTTGTATATACAGCATGTATTTTTGTATACAATTATACTCCGTAGTTCCAATGTAAGCAATGATTACGGGAGTATACGAATCATGAATTCGGACATTTGTATTTTGTTGCTGATCTGTTGATTCATTGAGTTTGCTGGCTGGCTGCTTCTGCAGGTGCGTATGGTTGATCGATATACTCGATATTTGTTTTCTTGTTATTGTAGGAAAAATTGTATTTGGTTTTGGATTCTTCATATTTAAAAAAAAAAAAAAAATTAAAATTAGTTTGATTGGGTGAAGCTCGTAGTGGAGATCTGAATTGCAGAAAATGATAATCAATGGGGTTCTAGAAGGCGTGAGAAGTAAAGTGAAAGCGACTGCTCTTAGCTGAGACAACATTTTGACTTCATGGAGTAAATTTCTAGTTTGATTTGCCCGAGAAAAAAATAGTGGTATTGAGAGTGATTTTAAGGAAAAAATTACTATTAAATCTTTTAGGTTTACCTCGTGATGTTTAGATGTTTGTGTCGTAAATGATCGTCGTCTGCTGTTATGTCTACTAGTGCCGTGCTTGGCTTTGAACGTTTGCCAAGTCTGCCGTGGTTATATGCTTGCCGACTTGCCGTGTTGACTGGGCAGGGGGGTCACATAGAAAAATGTTTGTGAAGAATATGCAATTATCTTGCAACCAATGTTGCATTTGGTCCAGAATATATAATATGCAAGAATGGTTTATTTCCTAGTCAATTCCCCTGAAGAATTTAAAAATAGCATGGAAATATTGGATAGTTATTACCCCTGTTTACATCGTTTTTCTACAATTAAAACAGCACAGCACTTGTAGTATGGCCTTTGATGTGGTTTCTTTTGTGTCTTTGGGGTATGAGGCATTTATTTTGACTTGTTTCCACATACGAAGAAAACAAAGTTCATGTGTGTCAAACCCTCAAGCTGATTCGCAGTTGCTTATAAATATGTAAAGAAGGCTGAATTCCTTGAGGAAGTGATTTTAATTGAAAAAAAGGAAGAATTTAAGTCAGAACCCTAGCTAAAATTCTGCCAAATAATTGGAAGCTGAGATCTTTGTGAAAAGCTATTGACAAATTATTAAACTGTTAGTTATAAATGATCCTTGCTTTATCATCCCTAGGCATTCAGAATCTATAATGCAAGATCTTGATATGTTACTCATACTTTGTTCTCATGATATAGGAGAACTACAGATCTATAAGCTTGGAATAGTTGCAATAATGTCAAAGTAAAAGTCAATGAGGAAAAAATCTGGTTTGACACCTTTTATTTTATTTATTTATTTATTTTTTAATTATTTCCCTTAGGATAATTGTTTGTGTCGGGTGGAGTTATGGTGTTTGAAATTATGATGGTAAACATAATGCTTCAAATATTTGCATTTTAGGAAGGGGCGGGGGGGATTCAAGAGGGAGTTAAAACTTAAAATAACTCAAGATACACAAATCAGGCACAGTTCATTTCTTTGGTCAGGCCACGAGGTGTCCTGAGCCTCCCTATCTGTAGGAGGCTAGGAGGCACCTTTAAGCTCGTACCATACTCAGACTAATCCCCGATCGCACCGGGCCGGCCCAATTAAGCGGCAAAGTGCTGGCCAGATTGGTTTTTCCATACAAGAGGGGGTTCAAACTCCCGACCTCTCTTAAGGGGCAAGAGTGCACAGCCACTCACGCCAACCAAGCTGGTTGGCACGCTTCATTTCTTTAGGTGATGGGTTTGGAGCACTAGCAGTTGTACAATTACATTTGCAATGCTAATTCTGCCAACTATCTATCAGGGTTCTTTCTAACTGCATTCTTATTGTTGATACTGGGAAATGAAGATGGCAACAGAGCTTGTTAATTCTGCTACAAGTGACAAACTTACAGAAACTGATTGGATAAAAAACATTGAAATTTGTGAATTAGTTGCTCGTGATAACAGGTACCAAGTCAGCACTTGTTCTGAATGTGTTTCATTGTTTATTTGATCGATATTGACAATCTTTTGCTGTAATATTATCATTCTATATTGGCAGGTTTTAATTTAATGTCAGTACATGTATTGTGGAGAAAATATGCATCTTAATAGTTTGCTTTTTGATTGGTGCATTTATGAGCTTAGGAATTTACAATATTTGAAGCAATGTCATTATATTATGTAATTAACATTTCATCCAATATATTCTCCCTAATGTAGTTATATGGTACTTTGGTGGCATTATGAGCCATTTTTCGTACTAAAGTTTTATTTTATAGGATTTCTAGCCCAAAAGAGCTGCACTTCCAAATCAAGGCAAATATAAATGATCTAATGACTCCTCTAAATCAGAAGTCGGTTAAAATTTTCAAATCTTAAAATGTAATGGTATTTCAAATTATTAATAACATATATGGAATGATGAAGAATATGTGAAACAGGTAGCATTAAAACGAATCAATACTGACTATTGTATTAAACCATTGATTTAACAATTTCTCTTTTCCTGACTGTAGAAGGATGGCAGTCTACATCACTGATTTTTTAAACTTTTTGGACTTAGGAAATAGGAAGTATTAGAAGAAACAACACCGTATATTATATAAAACAATTCATTTGACACTTTCTCCTTTTCTAGAAGAACTGTATTTTTTATTTTTAAAATTATTTTTATGGACTTCATAGTTATTTTCAAACTATTAATAACATATATGGAAAGATGAAGAATATGCAAAACAGGTAGTGTTAAACCAAAACAATACTGACTATTGTATTAAACCATTGGTTTAACACTTTCTCTTTTCCAGACGATAGAAGGATGTCCGTTTTGCATCACTGATTTTTAAAAACTTTTTGGACTTAGGACGTATTAAAAGAAACAATACCATATATTGTATAAAGCAATTCATTTGACACTTTCTCCTTTACTAGAAGAAGAGCCATAGTTCTATATTTTTATTTTTAAAATTATTTTTATGGACTTCAGGTTAAATGTTTGATTGGATAGGTTTTACAGATGTGATATTTGATTACATGTCTATCATGTTAGTAGTACAATATGTATTTCCTTTTTCCCTCCTTTTGCCGGGGGAGAAGGCGAGGGGGGGGGTGGGGGTGGGGGGGGGG